>NW_026897447.1:0-32508 GCF_033153095.1 Gastrolobium bilobum | reverse complement strand
CTGCAGACATAGAGATGTCTTAGCTGACTCGTGGGTGGACCTATTTGAGAATAGCTCACTGAACTAACCCACAAAGAGACACTACAAGGAAATCTCACAGATAGTATCAATAGGTAATGTCTCTTATTATTTGGGTGTGTCTCTCCTTAGACCTGACGTTGTCGTATAGACCTGTGCTCTAGAATGCTTGCTTTGATTGTATATCTTGTCTGCCTGAAAAATGGAGACTTGTAGGTATACTTTGGGCTTGCCCTAAGGACTCAGGGCTAGTGTGACAAGCTAAAGGAATTCGTCAATCTCTGTGAAAGATTAGGTTATCCGTAGACCGGTGAAATCGGGATGACATTTACGGGACTCGGAAATCTATGCATAGTAAAGGAGTCATGAGATGGCCCGTTCTTTAGAGTCCGTAAATGAAGATTCCCTGTTTCGGCAAAAGCTAACCCTAGACCGCAGAGTTTGATATATTTTCCTTGATCTAGGTCAATGGGATGGATAACCGAGACAAAAGGATAATTCACATGGTAACCAAATAGGTATAACAGGTTGATCAGTTGATGAACTCAACTAGCTCTGGGACAACAAAGCATTGCTAGTGCTCTGTGTTGTCATTAGATGGATTGGGCCTAATGGGCCCAAGCCCATTTATGTCAGTGGCTATGTTGGGTCTGATGGGTCGCACACAAACATTTTAAGTTGTCTTGAATTCTAGCATATGTGTTTTGGGCCCAATAAGGCATAATGAGCCAAAGTTGGAAAAACCCACATATTGGGCCAAGAGAGAGTAGGTGGCATCATTGGTCAAGTTGGACTTGATCCATGATGTAACCTAATTAATTTAAATGTTAAATTAATAAAATTAATTTGAATTCAAATTTCGAATTTCGAAATTGAAATTTGAATTTAATTTAAATTCGAATTTTGAATTTCGAATTTAAAATTGAAATTTAAATATAGTCATTAAATTAGATTTATTGAAGATGGAGAAAATAAAGGAAACCAAACAATTAGATTAATTAGAAACAAATCAATTAGATTGATTAACCAAAATTAAGGAAACCAATTAATTGAATTAATTAGCTGAAACCAATTAATTAAATTAATTAGCTGAAATTGGGGAAACAAATGAATTGGATTGATTTACCAAAATTAAGGAAACCAATTAATTGAATTAATTGGCTGAAATTGGAGAAACAAATCAATTGGATTGATTTACCAAAATTAAGGAAACCAATTAATTAAATTAATTGGAAAAACCAATCAATTGGAATTGGATAAAATTAAGGAAACCAATTAATTAAATTAATGGATTAATTGGATAAATTAAGGAAATTACCCAATAAGATTGGGATTTGATGAGAGCGCTGATTTGACCTAGTCTTAGGTTAATGAGTCGTCACATCAATATATAGCCCCTCTTCTTCCTTAGTTTTGTATCTCTTCTTCTTCTAATTCTATCCACTGAAACCTTAGCCAACACACACATCAGTGTGGCGGCTATCTCGCTCTTGGAATAACCAAAGACACTACCCAATCTCTATTCTTCTCTTGAGTCTAGCAATCTCCATTGAAGGAGATTGGGCATTCGAAGAAGTGTTCTTCTCTTACAAGACAACAAGGTGGTGTGGATTTCCATCGGAGGACTTGTGTTCTTCAAGTCTGAAGAATTGATCAAGAACGCATTTGATCAGGAATAATAATCCGAATAAATGTATCTCTTTAAACCCTAACATGTCTATTACATGATTCATGGGTTAAACATGATTGAGGGTGGACAAAGGTTGCTTCTTCCGCATAAAAATTTAATTTTTCCCTTTTTTATGTTCATGGCCTACTAAAGGCATCTTACAAGTGGTATTAGAGCTTGTTGCTTTACTATTGACAAGTTAGGGTACTTTTGTTCGGTTAAAAATGCGATTTTTACATATTGGTTCATTAAAGATTTGATCTTTGATGTTTTGATCAGTTAAAAATGTGACCTTTATGTTTTGGTTGGTTAAAGATTTGATCTTTGATGTTTTAATCAATTAAAAATGTGACCTTTATGTTTTGGTTGGTTAAAGATTTGATCTTTGACGTTTTAACCGGTTAAAAATGTAACCTTTATGTTTTGGGTGGTTAAAGATTTGATCTTTGCCGTTTTAATCGATTAAAAATGTGAACTTTGTATTTTGTTGGTTAAAGATATGATCTTTGACATTTTGATCAAATAAAGATTTGATCTTTAATTTTTATTCGGTAAAAATATGATCTTTGCGTAAAATTTTGAATTTTTGGATATGTTAAAAGTTAATATGTCCATGTAAAAGCATAGAACATATTTAGTATATTTTTAACCTTGTTTGGTTACTAACTTTTCAGGTGCAAATAAAGGAAGGGGATGGTCATAGTGATCAAAATTAAATTTTAATTGTTCTAATTTATTAAGGAGCATGATGGGAGAAGATGGCATGAGTACCATGACTATCCCAAAATAAATGTAATTTATTATGCCTATGAATGTATGCGTGTATGTCAAAGCGACTAGTATGCATGTCATAAAATCGCGTATGTATGTTTCTATTATGCATGTCCAAAAGCGACTAGTATAGTATGTTGTAGATGAATGACATAGGGCAAAGACTAGCATGATAGTACAATATGCGCGTTTAATGTGACTTGATAAATCCCTAATAAAAGAAAAGGAACCCTTAAAAGGAACAATTATTAAGTGTAGATTGCCTCCCACCGTCGGTACAAATTGAATCCCTTCGACATGGTGGTGCTCTACAACTCAGTTGGGACCCACTGTTTCGTTGGGTAAGACGAGTGCTTGAAGTGTAGAGACACTTAGGATGGTGGTTTGTGCTTGACCGGGTACATAAGTTGCAGGCTCAGCCGAGCTTATGTACTTGGGGCAATAGTGCCAGGTTGGTTGCATGAGATGCACCACTAAGTGACAAGAAGTTGTCAACCTGATGTTAAGAGAAGGTATGAGATATTGTTGATAATGATCAACCCATCATTTAATTTGATCTTGCGGTCTCAGATGGGGATTAAAGGAAACGGTCATTCTCTTAACCTACTACGGAAATTCTTAAGAAGAATAGCCCTAGGTCAATAAGAAAAAGGGTCATTGACTTAGACAGAATAGTGGGAGAGGCCATTTATTTGAAGTCTTTAATAATATGGTCTATTTATAACAATATTAATTATTCTATTTTTACATCCTATTCAGCTTAATATGTCGGGTCATTTGTCTCTGCGTACTATTCTCGAAATGAACAAATTAACTGGTCCTAATTTCATGGGCTGGTATCAGAACGTCAGAATTGTTCTGCGGGCTGAAAAAGTTGTTTATGTTCTTGACGCTGCTTTACCTATTGCGCCTAAGGAAGGGGAAGATGGGTTCGCAGAATTTAATTTCGAGGCCCACAAGCAATACATGGATGATAATGTGTTGGCTTGTTGCATCATGCTGGCATCCATGTCACCCGAGCTGCATAAACAGCACAAGCATATGGATGCCCCCTCCATTATCCTTCATCTCAAGGAGTTGTATGATAAGAAGGATAAGCATGAGAGGAATGAGACCTCTAGGGAATTGTTCCTATGCAAGATGACTGAAGGCATGTCTTTTAACCGCCATGTCCTAGAGATGATAGCGATCATTGAGAAGCTAGAGGGTCTAGGCTTCATAATGGATGCTGAATTAATTAATGACTTAGTTCTATCATCACTTCATCCTTCTTTCAGTGGGTTCATCATGAACTATAACATACATTCGATGAATGTTACACTTCCTGAGTTGTTAAGCATGTTAACTAGTGTTGAGGTGTCTATCAAAATAGATAAGACACAAGCTCTTCTTATTGGTGGGTCTTTCAAGACCAAGGATAAGGATAAAAGGAAAGAGCTTGTGAAGCCCAATCCTCTTAAGCCCAAAGAAAAGTCCAATAAAAAGACGGGCAAGGTCAAAGGTAAGGGAAAGGATAAAAATGACGCTGAGTGCTTCCATTGTGGCAAGGAAGGCCATTGGAAGAGGAACTATCCTGACTACATCAAAGGTGTAATGGAAAAGAAGCCTGGTGATGCTTCTACCTCAGGTATTTACATGATTGAGGTTAATTTTTCTTGTGCTAACCCGGCTTCTTGGGTATTGGATACCTGTTGTGGTTCTCACATCTGCAATATGTTGCAGGTGATAAGGAATCTGAGGAAGCTTGACAAGAACGAGGTGGATCTTCGAGTTGGGAATGGAGCAAGAGTTGTTGCATTGGCTATTGGAGATGTTGATCTTGTTTCGTGTACGGGCCTTATTCTGCATTTGAAGAATTGTTTTTATGTTCCTAACATTTCTAGAAACATTATTTCTATTTCTTGTTTAGAACGAGATGGTTTTATATTTACTATTAAGAGTAGTGAATTTTCTATCATTATGAATGATATTGGTTTTTGCTACTGCTTCTTTGGTAAATGGCTTATATGTTCTAGAAATGGAAAAATAAAGTCCTCAATATGAATCTCAAACGACCTAGGATAGATAATAAATCTTATCTTTGGCATTGTAGACTAGGAGACATAAACGAAACAAGACTCTCTAGGCTACATGCAAATAGACACCTAGATTCCATGGATTTAGAATCCTATGGACCTTGTGAGTCTTGTCTAGCTGGAAAAATGACTCAAACCAAGCCCAAAAGGCTTGAGAGTCATAGGGCTATTGAGTTATTAGGACTCATTCACTCTGATGTATGTGGTCCAATGTCTGTCGAGGCTAGAGGTAGATATTCTTACTTTATTACCTTTACTGATGATAGATCAAGATTTGGGTATGTATACCTTATGAGACATAAATTCGAAGCCTTTGAAAAGTTCAAGGAGTATAAGAGTGAAGTAGAGAAACAACGATGCAAGATGATTAAGACATTACGATCAGATCGTGGTGGCGAATATCTGAGCAACGAGTTTCAAGATTATCTAAAAGAGAATGAGATTCTCTCACAGTTTACTGTGCCTTACACGCCACACCTAAATGGTGTATCCGAAAGGAGGAACCGAACCTTATTGGATATGGTTAGGTCCATGATGAGTGAGAGAGAACTCCTAAAATCATTTTGGGGTATGCCTTAAGCACTGCAACATACCTTCTGAATAGGGTACCTTCTAAATCTGTTCATGCCACTCCATATGAGATATGGACTGGTAGGAGACCAAACTTGAGCTACCTCAAGGTTTAGGGATCTCCAGCATATGTCAAAGCGCTGACATCAGAGGATTTTCTTTCTCAAGGAGCTAGTAGGAGTAAAATTGAACTTGAAGAAGTTCAAAGCCCACAAGAATAGATTAAGGAACCCGAGTCTGCTCCGCAGGCGACGTTCTCCAATGGAGAAGTAAACACACAACTTCGTAGGTCTGCTAGGGTTAGTCAACCACCTGAGAGGTACGGTTGTGTGATTAAGAATCAGCAAACCGTTAAGGATGACGAACCTTGTAAATATGAGGAGACAGTCAAGGGTGTTGACTCTTCCAAATGGCTTGAAGCCATGAGGTCTAAAATAGACTCGATGCATCAAAACCAGGTATGGACCTTGGTTCCACATCCAGAAGGAATGGTTCCTATTAGATGTAAATGGGTCTTTAAGAAAAAGACTGATGTCGATGGCAACGTTCAAACCTATAAAGTTAGGTTGGTTGCGAAAGGATATCGTTAAAGACAATGAGTTGACTATGACGAGACTTTCTCACCTGTTGCCATGGTCAAATCTATTTG
This sequence comes from Gastrolobium bilobum, assembly GCF_033153095.1. Taxonomy (NCBI): domain Eukaryota; kingdom Viridiplantae; phylum Streptophyta; class Magnoliopsida; order Fabales; family Fabaceae; genus Gastrolobium; species Gastrolobium bilobum. The sequence continues at coordinate 26,756 of NW_026897447.1, read as the reverse complement.
AATCATGCTAGCTATAGCAACATATAATGTTTATGAAATTTGGCAAATGGATGTCAAGAATGCCTTCTTGAATGGGTTCTTGAAGGAGGAGGTGTATATGACACAGCTTGAAGGTTTTGAATCCAAAGGCCAGAAGTATATGGTATGCAAACTTCAAAGGTCAATATATGGGCTAAAGCAAACATCGCGGAGTCGGAACATTCGTTTTGATGAGGTTGTTAGGAGTAACGGTTTCATAAAGAACAAGGATGAGTCTTGTGTTTACAAGAAGGTTAGTGGGAGCATTGTTATTTTCTTGGTGCTTTATGTGGATGACATACTCTGATAAGGAATGACATCCCTACACTTCAAACAATTAAGGAGTTGCTTTCTAAAAGCTTCACCATGAAAGATTTGGGAGATGCAGCCTATATACTGGGTATAAAGATCTATAGAGATAGAACTAAGAGGCTACTATGATTATCCCAATCTATGTACATTGACAAAATACTAAGGAGATTTAGTATGGAAGGGTCGAAAAGGGGTTTTCGTCCTGTCAATTATGGCTTGCATCTTTCTAAGGATATGTGTCCTAAGACACAACAAGAGAAGAATTGCATGAGTGGGATACCATACGCCTGGCTATCGAATCCATCATGTATGTCATGATCTGTACAAGACCAGATCTCTCTTATGCTTTAAGCATAACGAGCAGGTACCAGGAAGACCCTATAGAAGGTCACAGGGAAGCAGTCAAAATAATTCGCAAAAGTACTTGAGAAGGACTAAGGATATGTTTCTGGTGTATGGTGGAGTTAATGAGCTAGCGGTGAAAGGGTTAACTGATGCTAGCTTTCAAAGTGACAAATGATGATTGTAAATCACAATTAGGGTTCGTATTCACCTTAAATGGTGGAGCAATGACTTGGAAAAGTTCCAAACAAGATACTATAGTAGATTCAATGACAGAGGCTGAATATATAGCGGCTTCAGAAGCAGCTAAGGAGACAATGTGGATCAAGAAGTTCATCACTGAACTTGGGATGGTTCCCAGCGTTAGTGAGCCCATACAGTTGTATTGTGACAACAATGGTGCTATTGCGCAGGCAAAGGAACACAGGTCTCATCAAAGATCAAAACACGTGCTCCGCAAATATCACTTGATTAGACTAATCATTGATAGGATGGATGTAAAGATCGATTATGTTCTCACAGATGATAACCTAGCTGATTCTCTGACAAAATGAGTTTCTCAGAGAAAACATGATAGTCATTATGAGGATTTAGGATATGGATTTCGGTCAGATTGGCTCTAGGCCAAGTAGGAGATTGTTAGTACATAGGTGTCCTAGAGACAATCTGAGACTCAGATGGGCCCATGTACTTCTTTATTAGTTATGAATAAATTTTATGAATAAAAGCATTCTTTATCTTGTTTCGTATTGCATGTTTCAAATATTGAATATGAGTAACTGGATAAAGCCCTTGGAATGGAACAGGTGTCACATTGAGGATCTGTGATAGGGATCACGATCATGAGGGCTCAATGACACCACACGTCCATTGCCAGAAATATGTTCCTAGTCTAGAGATACCGATAATGGGCATTGGTTATCTCGGGTAAGACTAGCACGACTCAGCTACTTGCATGGAGATGCAAGGTAGAGTCCTCGTGAGCTGCAGACATAGAGATGTCTTAGATGACTCGTGGGTGAACCTATTGGAGAATAGCTCGTACTGAACTGACCCACAAAGAGACACTACTACGAAATCTCACAGATAGTATCAATAGGTAATGTCTCTTATTATTTGGGTGTGTCTCTCCTTAGACCTGACGTTGTCGTATAGACCTGTGCTCTGGAATGCTTGCTTTGATTGTATATATTGTCTGCCTGAAACATGGAGACTTGTAGGTATACGGCTAGTGTGACAAGCTAAAGGAATTCGTCAATCTCTGTGAGAGATTAGGTTATCCGTAGACCGGTGAAATTGGGATGACATTTATGGGACTCGGGAATCTATGCATAGTAAAAGAGTCATGAGATGGCTCGCTCTTTAGAGTCCGTAAATGAAGATTCCTTGTTTCGGCAAAAGCTAACCCTAGACCACAGGGGTTGATACATTTTCCTTAACCTAGGTCAATGGGATGGATAACCAAGATGAAAGGACAATTCACACGGTATCCAAATAGGTATAACAGGTTGATCAGTCGATGAACTCAACTAGTTCTGGGACAACAAAGCATTGCTAGTGCTCTGTGTTGTCATTAGATGGATTGGGCCTAATGGGCCCAAGCCCATTTATGTCAGTGGCTATGTTGGGCCTGATGGCACACAAAAATTTTAAGTTGTCTTGAATTCTAGCATATGTGTTTTAGGCCCAATAAGGCATAATAGGCCTAAGTTGGAAAAGCCCACATATTGGGCCAAGAGAGAGTAGGTGGCATCATGGGTCAAGTTAGACTTGATCCATGATGTAACCTAATTAATTTAAATGTTAAATTAATAAAAGTAATTTGAATTCTAATTTCGAATTTCGAATTTGAAATTTGAATTTAATTAAAATTAATTTAAATTCTAACTTTGAATTTCGAATTTAAAATTAAAATTTAAATATAGTCATTAAATTAGATTGATTGAAGATGGAGAAAATAAAGGAAACCAATCATTTAGATTGATTGGAAACAAGTTAATTAGATTGATTGACCAAAATTAAGGAAACCAATTAATTAAATTAATTGGCTGAAATTGGGGAAACAAATGAATTGGATTGATTGACCAAAATTAAGGAAACCAATTAATTGAATTAATTGGCTGATATTGGAGAAACAAATCAATTGGATTGATTTACCAAAATTAAGGAAACCAATTAATTAAATTAATTAGCTGAAATTTTGGAAACCAATCAATTGAATTGATTGGATAAAATTAAGGAAACCAATTAATTAAATTAATTGACTGAAATTGGGGAAACAAATTAATTGGATTGATTGGATAAAATTAAGGAAATTACCTAATAAGATTGGGATTTGATGAGGGCGCTGATTTGGCCTAGTCTTAGGTTAATGAGTCGCCACATCTATATATAGCCCCTCTTCTTCCTTAGTTTTGTATCTCTTCTTCTTCTCTAATTTTCTCCACTGAAACCTTAGCCAACACACACATCAGTGTGGCGGCTATCTCTCTTGTGGAATAACCAAAGACTCTACCCAATCTATATTCTTCTTTTGAGTCTAGCAACCTCCATTGAAGGAGATTGGGCATTTGAAGAAGTGTTCTTCTCTTACAAGACAACAAGGTGGTGTGAATTTCCATCGAAGTACTTGTGTTCTTCAAGTCTGAAGAATTGATCAAGAACGCATTTGATCAGGAATAATAATCCGAATAAATGTATCTACTTTAAACCATAACATGTCTATTGCATGTGTTAATAACGAGAGAGTAAGAGAGAAGAGAGGAACATTTAAAATTATATTCTGTGTGTATTGATCTAATTCAGAGAGTTACAATATATAAAGACTCTAATAGACTTTAAGTGAAAGGCCCAGACCTAATTACAATCATCATAATAACAGACTAATACAATCAGCATAATTACAGACTAATCAGCATAATTACAGACTAATCATATCTAATCATATTTAATATATTCTAACACTCCCCCTCAAGCTGGAGCGTATAGGTCATAAGCACCAAGCTTGTTACATATAAACTCTATTCGAGGACCCCTCAAAGATTTTGTAAACACATCTGCTAATTGCTCATTAGAGGGTACAAAATTAGTTTTAATTTCACCAGCAAGAATCTTTTCTCGAACAAAGTGACAATCTATTTCTATATGCTTGATTCTTTCATGAAACACTGGATTTGATGAAATGTGCAGAGCTGCTTGATTATCACAAATAAGAGTTGTCTGTCTAGTGTCTCCAAACTTAAGCTCTCTGAGAAGCTGTTTAAGCCAGATGAGCTCGCAAGTAGTAGTCTCCATGGAGCGGTATTCTGCTTCAGCACTTGATCTGGCAACCACGCTTTGTTTCTTACTTTTCCAGGAAATCAAGTTGCCTCCAACAAAGACACAATACACAGAAGTAGATCTCATATCAGCTGGACAACCAGCCCAATCAGTATCAAAGTACCCAACAACTTTATCATGACCTTTATCTTCATATTCAAGGCCTTTTCCTGGAGATGCCTTGATGTACTTAAGAATACGAATGACTGCATTCCAATGTTCTTGACATGGAGAATTGAGAAATTGACTGACAACACTCACTGTAAAGGAAATATCAGGCCGAGTGACTGTGAGGTAGTTCAATTTTCCAACCAATCTTCTATACTATTCAGGATCTGAAAAGGGCTCCCCCTGATTTGGTAGAAGCTTGATACTTGGATCCATAGGAGTATCAACAGACTTTGAATTCAACAGAGCAGTTTCTTCAAGGATATCCAGAGCATATTTTCTCTGAGATATCACAACACCAGTTTTAGATTGGGTCACCTCGATTCCCATGAAGTATCGAAGTTTCCCAAGATCCTTAGTCTGAAAATGATGACATAAATGTTGTTTCAATCGAGTGATCCCATGCCGATCACTACCTGTGATGACAATATCATCCACATATACCACCAGATAAATAGATCCAGAAGCAGAATGACGATAAAAGAGAGAATGATCAGCTGCACTCCGAGTCATGCCAAAAAGTTGAACAACACTGCTAAATTTACCAAACCAAGCTCGTGGAGATTGTTTGAGGCCATAGAGAAACTTACGGAGATGACAAACAAGACCTGACTCCCCCTGAGCAAAAAATCCAGGAGGTTGCTCCATATAAATTTCTTCCTCAAGATCACCATGAAGAAAAGCATTCTTAATATCCAATTGGTAGAGAGGCCAATGACGAATAGCAGCCATGGCAATAAAAAGGTGAACAGTAGACATTTTCGCCACAGGAGAAAAAGTATCAATAAAATCCAAGCCAAAGACTTGAGTGAAACCCTTCGCCTCCAAGCGAGCTTTAAGACGATCCACTTGACCATCAGGTCCAACCTTAACAGCATAAATCCATCTGCAACCAACCACATATTTTCCAGAAGGAAGAGGCACCAGATCCCACGTGCCATTATGATGAAGAGCACTCATTTCATCAATCATAGCTTGTCTTCATCCCGAATGTGAAAGTGCATCACCTGTAGTCTTAGGAACAGATACAGAGGACAAAGAGGAAAGGCAAGCAAAGTATGATGGAGAAAGACGATGATAACTAATATTGACTGTATACCTGGCCGGAGGACGAGTATCACGAGTACCCTTACGAAGAGCAATGGGAAGGTCACTATCCGAAGGTGGAACCGAAGCCGTGGGAGGAGATGCAGTTGAATGGAGTCCACAGAGACATCTGACGAACTATGCTCGATCTCATCAGCAGAAGAGGTGATAGAAGGAGAGTCAGAAACATGGACAGGTAAAGACATAAGGTAAAGAAGGTCACTTGGGAGGGATGACTATACAGAATCAGTATCCACAAGAGTAGTAGAGGATCCAAAAAAGGGAACTGATTCAAAAAAGGAGACATCCGCTGAGATAAAGTATCGACGTAAAGTGGGAGAGTAGCAACGGTAACCCTTCTGAGACCGAGGATAACCCAGAAAAACACATTTATGAGACTTGGGAGCTAATTTATCCAAACCTGGACCAAGATGATGAACAAAACACGTAGAGCCAAACACATGTGGAGTTAAAGGATATAAAGCTTGATGGGGAAATAAAATAGAGTGAGGTACCTTATGATTGAGAACGGATGATGGCATGTGATTAATGAGATAGCATGCAGTAAGTATAGCATCACCCCAGAATGTGTATGGAACATTTCCATCAATTAACAAGGCACGAGTGGTTTCAACCAGATGGCGATTCTTGCGCTCGGCTACACCATTTTGTTGAGGTGTATGAGGGCAAGATGTTTGATCAAGAATGCCATGAGATGAAAAGAATTGTTGAAATTGATGAGATAAGTACTCACATGCATTATCACTACGAAAAGTACGAATAGGAATACCAAATTGAGTTTTTATTTCATTATAAAATAACTGAAAAATAGAAAACAACTCAGACCGATTTTTCATTAAAAATAACCAAGTGCATCTGGAATAATCATCAATAAAAGTAACAAAGTACTTAAAACCCAAAGTAGAAGAATGATGACTTGGTCCCCAAACATCAGAGTGGACCACAGAAAAAGGAGAAACAGCTTGACGACTAAGACGACTCGAAAACGTACTACGAGTATGTTTCCCAAACTGACAAGACTCACAATTTAAAGTAGAAAGAGACGATAAATGGGAAATCATCTTCTGAAGCTTTGCAAGACTAGGATGGCCCAGACGAGCATGGATAGTAAGAGGAGAATCCACAGTGGAGCAGGCTGAAGAAAAGGGAACTAGTTGATAGAGGCCCTGAGACTCACATCTTTTGATAATCTCCTTCCCCGAACTCCGATCCTGAAAGATGACAGAGGTTTTAGTAAAAGAAACAACACAGTCAATGGATTTGATCAAACGACTAACAGAAAGTAAGTTAAAAGGAGAATCGGACACATATAGAACATGCTCCAAAGATAAATTGGGTAAAAGAAGAACCGTGCCAATCCCCCTTGATTGGACCAGAGACCCATTGGCCATAGTAATAGTGGGAAAAGAACCAGTAGTACAAAGGGAAGTGAATAAGGACTTATTACCAGAAATGTGATCAGAAGCCCCAGAATCAAGAGTCCAAGGGCCTATAGAGTGTAACTGAGAGATGCCAGCAAAAGAATTACCAGAGGGTGCAATGGATGCAATAGGTGGGCCTGATGTTTGCTTCTCCGACTTTTGTTAAGCCGGAGTCCCAGAAACAGAAACATTGGAGACAGGAGGATCCATAATCAAAAACAAAAAAAAAATCAGAAAGGAAAGATCACACAACTAACCGGTAGAAGAGGAATCTGTACGTCAATGCAAAAAGAGGTCCAAACACCAAAACAAGACCAGATCTAGAACCTACGCAAGGAGACGAGAAGATCGCAACCAGCCACGGCCGGAGTGAAGGAGAGTGGTTGAACTGTCACGCGCGCGTGAGGGCGCGTGTGACCTGAAAATCGGACGGGACCGATGGCGTTGGAACCGCGCGGCTGAGACGAGCACGGCGGTATGTGGATCGCCGGAAACGGTGACCGGACGGTGGTTCTGGACGAGTCAGAAGCTGTATGTGGACAGAGAAGCGTCCGGAAACTGACAAGGAGATAGCTCCGGAAAAAAAAAAAATTAAACCACGATGAACAGTGGGTTCACTGGGAAAAAAATTCAAAGTTCCTTAGGCTCTGATACCATGTTAAATAACGAGAGAGTGAGAGAGAAGATAGGAACATTTGAAATAATATTTTGTGTGTATTGATCTAATTCAGAGAGTTACAATATATAGAGACTCTAATAGGCTTTAAGTGAAAGGCCCAGACCTAATTACAATCATCATAATAACAGACTAATACAATCAGCATAATTACAGACTAATCATATCTAATCATATTTAATATATTCTAACAGCATGATTCATGGGTTAAACATGATTGAGGGTGGGCAAAGGTTGCTTCTTCCGCATAAAAATTTAATTTTTCCCTCTTTTATGTTCATGGCCTACCAAAGGCATCTTACATCCTTGGCAGAGGACCATTATCAATAGGCTAAGCTAATCCAACCGTAGTGAATAAACTCATTGACTTCACTTAACTCATTTGAGGTGGTTGCTGAGTGTTACTTTCATAAGGAAAATATTTTGAGTATTACATATATACTAAATACTCAATATATTTTTTATTAAATATGAAAAAAGTTAACTCATTTACACTATCTTTACCTTTATGATTATTTCCTCTCATATTCCTTTTTTTCCCGTTTTGGTAAGGGAATACATACTCTTATTGCACTAAAAATGTGCTCCTTCATAAGAGATATTTTTCTTTCTACAACATTTTTTCTAATTTTAAATTTGTTTATCACAATGCATAGCTAAATAGGACCCACACCAATTCATCCCGAACTTGGTGATTAAACTCTACTGCAATGATGATCCTGTAAGGGAAGTCTTGCGAAAAAATAACTTGGCACTAACATGATTAAAAAAATTCATTGTATTTTTTTTATTACTAAAAGTAAGGGTAAAAATATAGAATAGAAATGAAATCTTTTATGAATCAAAATACTATTATAATGGGTTTAATATCTTTGATAATGTATGAGAAGATAAAATTATCTTTTTTTATATACATAAAAATATGTAAGACTTATATTTATTTTTTATTTTTTTAAATAATCTCTACATGCTTTTATTTATGTAGGAGATAATATTTCCTTCTTTGAGAATCATAATAAGTGAATATAAAAGACAAAACAGTGACAAATGTTGGTCTGCCCAATTGAGTGTTTGCGGCATGATTCCCGCGGGAGTGATATTGATACGATCCTGATTGATGCTGGTCTTTTTGGTGTTCGGTCCAAGGTGTTTCCTTTTGGCTTCACCTAACAAACTCATCCTAGAATCAACGGGATAAGGTCTTGTCCTGTAGTGGAAGTGGACTGCGTAAATCAACCCACCTACCCAAAAATAAATGTATTGGGAAAAAAAATGTATACATGAATAATAAATAAAAGTTTGCATTTATAATTTAACATGACACAACAAATTTTTTTACACAATAATATTTTGTGGGACCTATATTTTTTGAAGAAAAAAAAAAAAAAGACACGTAAAACGAATCTCTATAATATTAACTCTTATAAAACTCATAAAAAAATTATAGAATCAAATAATTTGGGTATATGCGTATATTGAAACGAAATCAATGCTTTTTATTTCGTGGCCACGTCAGGCGAGTTACGGGAGTACTATGATAACTTAAGGTCAACTCTATCTTAACCCAATATTTTAAATCACTAAATTTATAAATTATTTCATTTTTTGTATCATGCTTAATTGATTCCCTCTTGATGTGGTATCTTTTTACCACTCATATTTGAATTTCTAAAATCTCTCCTCAAGTGTGGGGAAAATTTTCTTTTAGTATTAGGGCGTGTTTGGTACATAATATATACAATAAAGGCTAAAAGTATAAGATCTGATTGTATAAGATCTAATTAAATTTTAATACTATCTAGCATTTGGTGTGATATTGTATAAAATAATATAGGGTTCGCTTTTTCTGCAGTTACTGCAAATAAGTTATCTACAGTAAGCCCAATACGAAGTCGTTTTAGGACGAAAATCATGGTATTTTTGTAATTTTAATTTATTTCAGGGTTATAATAGTCTTTATATTTATAATTTTTTAATATTTTAATACCAAAACGATGTCGTTTTGGGAATAAATGCAGATAACTTATCTGCATTAACTGCAGAAATATTTTTCCCAATAATATATTGTATAGGATAATATAATCCAATATTTGGTAATGCACTGTATAATACTAGATAGGATAAAAATAAATATTTTTGAAAAAAATAGCTTTTAATAATGAATTTATATAATTCTTCCAAATGTATAAGAAGATATTAACTTTTATAGAAATCTGTTCATCAGTGTGCCCAAAAAATATATTAACTTTTATAAAAATAAAAATCTCCAAATTTTTTAAAAATTATATATTGAAAAATTATTTTTTATTTTAATATACTAATATTAAAATAATATACTAATTCTTAAGAATTACATTGGTTAATACATCACCTCTTTATCATGCCTAATCCTACTCTCCTAGACCTGATTAAGTTATTCATCATTTTGATATATAAAGGGATCCTACTGCAAAAGCTTATACCATACGATGGTCACACCAAACAACTAAAAATGTCGTAACGTATAGTATAAATTTATACTATCATGCTTTATACATCACATCAAACAAGCTCTCTATCAACCATCAGTGGGCAGGTCTTGGATCCAATACATGGGTTTGCTTATTTTCAAATATTTAAAACACATAATACATAGTTATCCTGAACTCAACTTGACTCCAATATCACTATTGAGCAAACCAAGGGAGTTTATAACAATGAATCACCGTCAAGTCTAAAAGTAGCAAGTGGGTTTATTGACCTCAGTTAATTATTTATCATGAGTTTCATCAGATTTAAATATTCTAACATCCGAAAAAACTTTTGGGGTGAGTCAGGTTTCAATACCCTCACGATAAAAGCTACACATGAGACTAATTCAAAGTTATGCGGTGTATCAATTATTCAGTAATGGACAATGACCCAATATTTAAAAACAAATGAAAACATCCAAGAAAAGGGACGACTCATCTCTTTGTCCATGCAAACTGATACATAGCATGCGCAAATGGGGCATCACGTCACCCACTGGGGCCTCTGCTTATTAATTATTTACTCTTAGCACGTCCCTCCACATCCTTTTAAAGGGCTTTTTCACCTTTGTGCATTGATGCAAATAGGACCCACACCAATTCATCCCGAACTTGGTGATTAAACTCTACTGCAATGATGATCCTGTAAGGGAAGTCCTGCGAAATTAAAAAAATTCATTGTATTTTTTTTTTTATTACTAAAAGTAAGGGTAAAAATATAGAATAGAAATGAAATCTTTTATGAATCAAAATACTATTATAATGGGTTTAATATCTTTGATAATGTATGAGAAGATAAAATTATCTTTTTTTATATACATAAAAATATGTAAGACTTATATTTATTTTTTATTTTTTAAAATAATCACTACATGCTTTTATTTACGTAGGAGATAATATTTCCTTCTTTGAGAATCATAATGAGTGAATATAAAAGACAAAACAGTGACAAATGTTGGTCTGCCCAATTGAGTGTTTGCGGCATGATTCCCGCGGGAGTGATATTGATACGATACGGATTGATGCTGGTCTTTTTGGTGTTCGGTCCAAGGTGTTTCCTTTTGGCTTCACCGAACAAACTCATCCTAGAATCAACGGGATAAGGTCTTGTCCTGTAGTGTAAGTGGACTGCGTAAGTCAACCCACCTACCCAAAAATAAATGTATTGGGAAAAAAAATTATCCATGAATAATAAATAAAAATTTGTATTTATAATTTAACATGACATAACAAATTTTTTTACACAACAACATTTTGTGAGGCTCATATTTTTTGAAGAAAAAAAAAATAAGATACATAAAACGAATCTTTATAATATTATACAATCATTTTTCCTACAACATAACTCTTATAAAACTAATAAAAAAATTATAGAATCAAATAATTTGGGTATATCCGTATATTGAAACGAAATCAATGCTTTTTATTTCGTGGCCACGTCAGGCGAGTTACGGGAGTACTATGATAACTTAAGGTCAACTCTATCTTAACCCAATATTTTAAATCACTAAATTTATAAATTATTTTATTTTTTGTATCATGCTTAATTGATTCCCTCTTGATGTGGTATCTTTTTACCACTCATATTCGAATTTCTAAAATCTCTCCTCAAGTGTGGGGAAAATTTTCTTCTAGTATCAGGGCATGTTTGGTACATAATATATACAATAAAGGCTAAAAGTATAAGATCTGATTGTATAAGATCTAATTAAATTTTAATACTATCTAGCATTTGGTGTGATATTGTATAAAATAATATAGGGTTCACTTTTTCTGCAGTTACTGCAAATAAGTTATCTACAGTAAGCTCAATATGAAGTCATTTTAGGACGAAAATCATGGTATTTTTGTAATTTTAATTTATTTCAGGGTTATAATAGTCTTTATATTTATAATTTTTTAATATTTTAATACCAAAACGATGTCGTTTTGGGAATAAATGCAGATAACTTATCTGCATTAACTGCAGAAATATTTTTCCCAATAATATTTTGTATAGGATAATATAATCCAATATTTGGTAATGCACTGTATAATACTAGATAGGATAAAAATAAATATTTTTGAAAAAAATAGCTTTTAATAATGAATTTATATAATTCTTCCAAACGTATAAGAAGATATTTTTTTTTTTTGTAAATGTATAAGAAGATATTAACTTCTATAGAAATCTGTTCATCAGTGTGCCTTAATACATCACCTCTTTATCATGCCTAATCCTACTCTCCTAGGCCTGATTAAGTTATTCATCATTTTGATATATAAAGGGATCCTACTGCAAAAACTTATACCATACGATGGTCACACCAAACAACTAAAAATGTCGTAACGTATAGTATAAATTTGTACTATCATGCTTTATACATCACATCAAAGAAGCTCTCTATCAACCATGAGTGGGCAGGTCTTGGATCCAAGACATGGGTTTGCTTATTTTCAAATATTTAAAACACATAATACATAGTTATCCTGAACTCAACTTGACTCCAATATCACTATTGAGCAAACCAAGGGAGTTTATAACAATGAATCACCGTCAATGAACTAAGCTAGTCTAAAAGTAACAAGTGAGTTTATTGACCTCAGTTAATTATTTATCATGAGAGTTTCATCAGATTTAAATATTCTAACATCCGAAAAAACTTTTGGGGTGAGTCAGGTTTCAATACCCTCACGATAAAAGCTACACATGAGACTAATTCAAAGTTATGCGGTGTATCAATTATTCAGTAATGGACAATGACCCAATATTTAAAAACAAATGAAAACATCCAAGAAAAGGGACGACTCATCTCTTTGTCCATGCAAACTGATACATAGCATGCGCAAATGGGGCATCACGTCACCCACTGGGGCCTCTGCTTATTAATTATTTACTCTTAGCACGTCCCTCCACATCCTTTTAAAGGGCTTTTTCACCTTTGTGCATTGATGCAAATATATTCTGCAACCTTTTTTTTTTTTTTGGTTCCATTAATTAACGGTGGCAAAGATGAGAGTGGCAGTGGTTGGTTCTGGGATTAGTGGGCTGGTTTCAGCTTATGTTTTGGCCAATGCTGGAGTGAATGTGGTACTGTATGAGAACAAGGACTACTTAGGACTTCATGCTAACACTGTGCATGTTGAAGGGTTTGATTTGAACCTGGGATTCATGTTGTTCAACCAGGTAATCACTTTACTGCTTTCTCTTGTGTTCTTATTCATTAGTTATTCACATATTTGTGTCTAGAGATGTTAGAGAGATATAATATAAAATCATTGAAGGTCCATCATTCACAAATTTTGAGTTGAATTGATTACTTATCATGATATAATAACAAAAATGACTACAGATCACGAGTTCAATCTTCAGTTTCTTTAACACAAGGTAGAACCAAAAAATGAAATTGTGAAATATTCTTATTTCAAGCTCAAAAGGCTTGCGGTAGAAGGTATATTAGAGAGATTTAATATAAAATCGTTGAAGTCATCACTTGCAAACTTAAGCTTTTGTGTTGAAATGTTTCTTTACTGATTCGCGTATGGAAAACAGTTTCTTTACAAAAATGCAAAAATAAAATCACATACAATCGATCCTCACTCCTACCCTCGCAATTTATTAGTGTCTCATTGCTAAATTAGTTCTTCAAAAATACAAAACAGTTATTCAAGTCGTCCTTTTGTGTTACTTTAGTCTTTCATAAGGTTGAATCTGGTGATGATTAGGATATTGTAGAGATTAATTTTTGAGTCTAATATCAAGTGATTACAGTAATGATAATGGTGATGTTGTTGACAATGTAACAATTAATATCCTGAACAGGTCACTTATCCCAATATGATGAAATTCTTTGAGAGTCTTGGAGTTGATATGGAATTGTCAGACGTGTCATTTTCGGTCAGCCTAGACAATGGCCGCGGCTGCGAATGGGGAAGCCGAAGCAGTTTGTTCAGCTTGTTTGCACAGAAGAGAAATGTGTTCAATCCTTTCTTCTGGCAAATGATTAGAGAAGTTATCAAGTTCAAGGAAGATGTTCTGAGGCAAGTTTTTTTTTTTTTTTTAAGACAATCTTGAAGCAAGTTATTACCTAAGCACTCTGTATGAATTTATTTTATTTATTTAATGTTTAAAATTATATAAGTACATAGCAGTAAGTGCCATACTCGTAGGATAGGATAGTTTATTATACTTTCTCTAGCTATTTAGTTACAGCTTTCACTCAGAACTCATAGGAAATCTCCCAACACTCCTCAGTCATAATTAAATCACTAACAAAGCAGTAACTCCTAAAGCATTCAGATGCGTTAGGTTGGAGGTTTCTTTTGGAATGACTTGGAAAGTTTGAGATGGATTTTTTAGTTGACCATATTTGTTAGGACATTTTAAAAAATTTGTCCATCATTCGAATTTGCATAGCAATCTAAGTTTGTATGTAAAATTGAAAAAATTTGTCATTTCAGAATACTACCCAGACAATGATTTTCTCATTACCTCATCAAACCAAAAAGTAAGAAAAAAAAAAGCAATTGACACAAATATCCCTTCTCAAAAATGGTGCTAAAAAAAGCTGGAGAGAGAGTATTCTTTGTATTTAGTCAAGGGTTAGTTTGAGAATTTCATTCTATTTTCCCATCAATATTTTACTTTCAACCAAACATAGATTCAAAAAATTTAACCCAATTTTCCTGGTAGTATTTTGCCCTACCAACCAATTTTTTTTTAACTTTCCCACCAAACTCACTTTCCTACCAAACTCATTTTTCCTCCATATTCCTAGTAATTGTATTTTCATGATAAAAAAAATTCTCCACCAAATGATCCTTAGAGCAAGGGCACAGGAAGTATAGCCATTTTTTTTATGGATTCAAAAGAGTATGTGGTCCTTAGATTCCTGTCTAACTCAGGAAGGCCCTGCAATATTTTTTTTGATTGGGGGTGGAGTGAAACGACTAAGCTCTCTATCTAAAAGGTATCAAGATAGGGCCTGTTTAAAATTTGTTTCGAAAAACAATTTTTTGAATTTTAGAAAAAATAAAATAAAATAAATTCATTTGATATAGTCTGTTTTGTAAAATAAAGTTCTAAGAATTGTAACTGTTTTTTTTTTTTATACAATCAAATTTAAAAAATGTATCTGAGTTGTTTTTATTTAGTGTTTTGAATTTTAATTTTCAAAAAATAAATAAATAGAAAACACTTATTTCATTAATTATTTTATAAAACAGTTTTAAAAATCAAAACACAATCAAATACACGCTTAGTTTTGATCATACAGAGCTAAGGTTCAATGTTTCTTTAACTGTTTGATTGACTGTTGTTCGAGTAATAGACACACTGAACTACATTTTGTTGTTTCTCAATGATTACATGTAACTCTACTGTGTAAAGTTCAACATTTAAAAACAATAGTAACTGGCAGTGTAAAGCTATCTTGACTCATTTGTGATCGATGTACTGATAGATTTGTTGGTTCTCACTTTTTGTCCATTTTGCAATGCAGCTATCTTGATATACTTGAGACTAACCCGGATATTGACCACAATGAGACTTTGGGGCAATTCATCAAGTCAAGGGGGTACTCAGAATTATTTCAGAAGGCTTATCTGGTGAGACCAATTAATTCTTAGACTATAGTTTTATGTATATTCTATAAACAAAACCTCTATGCTTAGTGTTAATTGATATTATAAACATAAAAAACTGTAGATTCCAATTTGTGCTTCTATTTGGCCCTGCCCTTCTGAACGAGTTATGAGCTTTTCTGCTTTCTCAGTTCTCTCATTCTGCCGCGAACACAGTCTACTTCAGGTACTGGAACCAACCGCATGAACCATTGTCCCTTATCCAGATTTATATATTAATTTTAGTCTACTTCTTGTTCTAACATGGAAATAATTAAATTTTAGTTCTTGTTTCACTTGGTTGTCTTTGTAGGTCTTTGACCGTCCAAAGTCGATGACTGTCACATGGAACTCACAAAATTACGTAAAGAAGGTGCTTTATATTTATTATGATACCACCGCCACCCCCGCTTCCCATTAAATCCTCATCTATAACGATGGGAGTGAATTTTCTCATGTGAAAAAATGATCATGTGGTCATGTTATTTGATCACAATCAGTCATTAATGATGAGATAAGAGAGAGAAAATGTATAATTTTTAAATGAGTGGTTGTCATCAAATAACATGACCACTTTTCCACATAAGAGAATCCACTCCAATAAATGATAGGACGATGACAATCCTTATAATCAATCTTACTATTATATATTTATAAAAAAATTATTTTTCAGATTCGGCCTTTTAGTTACAAAGTAATAGTTTTACTACTGCTTCAGGCTGACCCTCTTTTCTTTGTATTTATTATGATAGTTAGCCTTAAATTTTTAAAGATATGACACCCAAGGAGTAGTTTTCAGTGTCAATTTTACTTATATCTTTCATATTCTGATAGGAAAGAGTAAGTGCATCATAGAGAGTGAGAATAATGAATGTAACTCTATGTTAAGAGCTTGTACGTAAAAGTTGTCATTCACTCTTTGTTGAAAAAATCAGGTCAAAGAAGAGCTTGTGAGTAAAAGTTGTCAAATAAAAGCTAATTGTGAGGTACACTCGGTTTCTACATCTGATAAAGGTACGTGGGTGATTAATCTAACCTTTTCACTCTTCAATTACTTTCCTCCTGCAAGAATTTTTCTCTATATACAACTTATTATATTTTCAGAGGTCAAATTTGATAAAACTGTTCTTATATGATTAAAATGTCAGGGATTCGAATTCAGGAGTTTATCGAATTCAGGAGTTCACTCTTCTTAAAGTATATACCAACTTTTCCCGTTTGACCAAAGTTTCACCAAACGACTGAAAAATTGATTTTTAACTACATTCAAACCGTAATTAATTTACTGATATACCATGGTTAATATAAGTAGAGATATATATTGAACATATATTTAAAAAAATACTTGTTGATATATTATAACAATTATTTTCTTATACTAGAATTCTATAAAATATAAAAGTACGTTTATTTCTCAATAATATACTTTTGTTAATTTTATATTTTTTAAATTTTTTAGCACTGTATTTTGTTTTTATTTTTTGGTACAAAATTCTTTAGCCAAATAAGTATATAATTTTATATTTTTAATTATAAGAGACATTATAATGTCTCTTAAAATTAAAAATATAAAATTATAATCTCTTATAATTATTTTTTTATTAGAATTTTTTTATTTTTAATTATATGAGACATTATTTTTACTTGGCTAAGAAATCTTGTACCAAAAAAAATGAAATTCAGTTGCTAAAAAGTTTAAAAAATATGAAATTAATAAAAGTATATTTTATTTGGATTAATATTAAATATTTATACAATATATTGATGCCATTTAAGAATAAATCAGTGAGAATAAAACTTCACTTAAGATAGTGAAAATAACTTATTAAAACCTATACTTAAGGAAAATAAGTAGTAATAAATTTTAAACAAATCTAATTCTCTTTTTACAATAGAGGAGATAGTTAAAATCTTAAATTACAGATAATCGTAATAAGTTATGTATATACAAATTCTTAGAGCAAAACAAATACTAATTAATTGATGGAAGTAATATATATACATGTAAGTTGTAAATATTAGATTCCCATAGTAAAAAAATGTTGTGAGAAAATTTTATAAAATTATAGTGTGCTTTTACATGTTATACTGTGAGAAAAAATTGTTATGGTATCCATACCAAAAAAAAAAAATTTGTTATGGTATATCACGAAGTATTTTTTCCAAATATATGATCAATATATATCTCCACTTATATCAGTCACATTTTTTCAGCAAGCTAGTTATGGTTTTAAATGTGGCTAAAATTTATTTTTTTAGTGGTTTGGTCAAACTTTGGTCAAATAGGGATATATTGGTATATAATTTAAGAAAATGGATAAAATGTTAAATTGGTTTTAAAGGAGGGATAAAGTGTCAATCAGCCCTTATCCGTACTCTCGCTAACCAGGGTTTAATGGTTTAATGGGGAGGAGAGTGATTTATACAACTTCTTATACTCACGGTGGAGAGTGGAGACCATTGATATGGATACTGAAAGGAAATAGAAATGCAATGAAAACTTGTAATAATTTGTAAATTGACTAAAAAAATGCTATTCTAGTAATAAGTTTAGAAAACTTTTTGCAGGATGTGTTGTGTTAGGCAAAGATGGTTCCCAAGAAATGTATGATGCATGCATAATGGCATTACATGCCCCTGATGCATTGAGAATATTGGGAGATGAAGCTACATCAGATGAGTGTAGAACTCTTGGTGCTTTTCAGTATGAGTACAGGTAAAATCTATCTTCTTATTCCAATTGTTAATTGGCAATCCTCCAATCATAGAATAAGAGATCACAGCTTGTGATGTTTATAGGCTATTGATATAACCTAATGCATGCATTACAGTATCTTCATTTCTATTGTTTTGCTCATAGAGTTTACATTGGATAATAATCACTTACGCTAAGGGAAGTTAGCATTTTAAAAATTTTCTTAGGACCTAGAGCAGAAAAATAAGTTCTAAAATTCCAAAGGCTTTTGGATTGGGGTTATAAAACTATGTATTTATATATGTTAATAACTGAATTTTAAAGGGCTAATAGTGATTTTTTATATTCTATATTCAATTAAGTCCAAATGCAAAATTATTCGTTCATCTGTATATGCAGTAATATCTTTCTTCATCGAGACAAAACTTTAATGCCCCAAAATCCAGCAGCATGGAGTTCATGGAATTTTCTTGAAACTACCAACAACAAAGTGTGTGTGACATACTGGCTTAATATTATTCAGGTTAGTAACATCTCTAGAAAATAAAAAATAAATCACAGTATCATTTAAATACATAAAATGAGGGACGAGGACAATCTTTGTACAATAGCCTTAAAGAGGCTGTTTCCATGTTTGAATCCATGCCTTTTCAATCATCACAAAGGAGTAGTTTTATCACTGCTCGAGGCTCGAGTGCCCACTTTATCATTTGAATACATAACTGTTCAAATATTGAACAAAAGGGAAATTTATTGGTTTTGAGCCCTTTCACTAAACTGGGCAGTGGATAAAGTTACTGGTTAATATTTATTCTTATTCTGACTTGCAGAATATTGGAGAAACTAGCCTACCCTTTCTTTTAACTATCAATCCAGTTCAAACACCCAAAAATACCTTGCTCAAGTGGTCAACTGGTCATCCAGTACCAACAGTTGCTGCATCAAAAGCTTCGTATGAGCTGGGCCATATTCAAGGGAAAAGAAAAATCTGGTTTTCTGGGTCCTACCTAGGTAAGTTCAGGCTTTTGTGTTGACAAGATAAACTTTCATAATTAGTTCACTGCTAGTTTCCTTTGACCTGCTTTTGGCCACTAATTTTTATGTTGGACTGAAAATGCTAATTGTGATTTGGATATTCTTAAGTGACACAATTCGTTGAACTGGTTTTAAATGCCTTCATATGTAAAATCATCTTATGTAGCTTAGTAAAGTGCTGAAACTATACAGAAGAAGCACATCCCTGAAACCTAAAGTGGTATAATATATACAATTCAGAGTTAAACATCATTATTAAAATTATCAATGACACTGAACATATATTACTTATATAGATATAATCATTATTCAAAGTTGCTATTATCTTATTTAATTCCGAGCATAACCTCTACTTTTAGATTTACTTCTAATTTACCTGAGATCTAAACATACTTCTGTCATTTTCAGGTTATGGATATCATGGAGATGAATTAAAGGTAGTATGAGCAAACTTCATAAGGAAAAGAAAATGATTTTTGTCATTGAATTATATTTATTCATGTATTTAAGATAGTCAAGCCTCTTTCGTATCCTTTGTAAATTAGCAATATAAACGAATAATTTTCTGCAAGATATAGCTTTGGCAGCAATATATATTTAGGTAATTGGTTTTCTTGTAACATTTCGTCAACAGGAACCGAGTTAGTGAACAATATAGTTTTAATTTTCAGGCCGGGATGGATGCAGCATATGGCATTCTTGGAAGATGCTGTGCACTTAAGAGCAACTCAAAACACATGACACCTTCTTGGACAGAATTGGGAGCACGCCATTTTGTGACTAGATTCCTGACGTTATATATAACTACTGGATGTTTAATGTGAGTTCACTTCTACCAGTGTGTAGCATACGAGCGTCTTTTGCTTTTTCAAGTTGGTAATAATGTACTCATGTAAGTTTCACGTGCACACCACCCCCACTTCTCATTAAACCCTGACTAGTGAGGGTAGGGTGAGGGCAATCTTTTTATGCAGTTTTACCTTTGCATATTTGCATAGTAGAAAATAATGTACTCATGTAAGTTTCACGTGTAGAATTGGACAATTGAACTTCAATTCCTGACAGCATATTTCCTTGAAATTTTGGAAAGTTTGCCCAACTCTTTTACTTATTATATGTATAGTTACCAAAGATTGAAGCAGAGTGATCCCAAATAAAAGAGGGACTATTGGAACTGTTGCTGAACAGGATAATTATTTATTTTGATATCATGCTCTGCATTAACCTCAATGCTGCATATAACAGACAATCTCTCTAGGTAATATAAGGTTGGACTTAGCAAAAGATTAATTTTATTTCTTCCTTGAAAATTGTAACACCCCGTTCTAGAACCGGTTTGTTAACATCGCATTATGATATTAAGCGCAGTTACAATCACATGGGTTCCATTGAAATCCGGATAAATTTTTCATTTTTAAACGTACCGAACTTATAATACCCAATTTCGTGATCATAACCATATTACCTTGCGGAAACAGATAAATTAAGCTTAACATCATGTTCATTTCCCATTTTTAAACCATTAATTTACTTCTTGTTTAGTTCAATACTTCCACTATATTGTAGGTTTCTTCATTAGCTACCCGTGGCTTCAAACCGTGCTCAAATCGGAGCACTGTAGCCCAAGTTAGGACCATTTGAAGCAACACAAGAGAGTGTTGGTCACAGGCCCCGCGCGCTTCAGCGCGCTACCGGGCGCTCAAGCGCGCGCTATCGGGCGCTAAAGCCTCCATCTGGGCGCTTAAGCGCACGGAGGCAGTAAGCATCAGCATTTCCAGTGTGGATGGGCGCTTAAGCGCGCAACAGGGCGCTCAGGCGCGCTAGCCTGGGCGCTCAAGCTCCCACTGGGACGTTTTAGCGCGCAGAGACAGAAGCATCTCCTCCTTCAGTGGCGAAGGGCGCTTAAGCGCGGACCAGGGCGCTTAAGCGCGCAACCCTGGGCGCTAAAACACGAGGGGGCAGTAAGCCACCCAACTTTCTGCAGCAAAGGGCGCTTAAGCGCACGCCAGGGCGCTCCAGCGCGCAATCCTGGGCGCTTAAGCCCCCACTGGGGCGCTCCAGCGCAAGGAGGCAGAATGCATTGGCACTCGCAGGGGCAGCAGGGCGCTTGGGCGCGCTGCCAGGGAATTCCAATTCCCACATTTCTCAAGTCCAAGCCTAGGGGAAAATGCATCCCCATTACAAACCCCAATTGTCCATGCCCCAAAACTAAATCCTAGCACTCATCCAACCTCTCCTCATGAGATTTAGCTAGAATTTGGGCAGCATGACCTTTGTTTTCTCATCGTTTACCAGTTTAAACAAAAGGGTACCTAATTGATTTTCAGCCCAACCAATTCAACAACTCAATACATAACAAGCATGCATATATTGAATTTCAAGTAGGCATCATTTACATTACATATCCTTTACAAATCATAGAACTTAGCTTACAAAACACTATGATCATTCCCTTGGCTCCCATCAACAAAAGGTGTAACCAAAGGCATGAGCATAGGCTAAGTTCATCCAATGAATCAAGATATACAAATGACCATAGGCTTTCAAAATAAAATCCTATACATGTCAACTACAAAAGGCATGCATAAACTCAAAGAAGTGCCATATTTCATGCATAATCCAGATATGGCCACTTGCCACCAGAGGCTCCTGCAGCATCCTTACCTGAAAGGGGGTCCCCACAACACGGGGTAAGATATACGAATATATCCAGTAAACCAGGGGTCCTTGGAGCATCTCTCCACCCCACAGTTCCATATCAGTGTAATAGCAATAACAATAATAATGCAGTAAATACATATCTATGCAAAGTGCAATACATCTCCAGGAGAAATCCCTCGAGCTCTCAAGCTGTCCTAAGGAAACTCAGATGCAAATAGTCCTACTGGCCAGCTAACTACCAAGTATGATTTACGCATCGTCATGCCACATACCAACATAGGGAAACACCATCCTATGCCACACCGAATGCATACACATACGTATAACAAAGCATTACACTATTTTATTGCATTTATATACACAATCACAACCTCCACCCTTTCAGGGCTTGGTAGAACAGTCAAGGGAATTACACCCAAGGTCCGAAGGCTTACCTCAATGCTTCAGTCAACCTTTGTTCTTCACCAACAGTTTCAGCAATCAACTTTTACAAACATACACCTACACATGGTGTAATGCAATCAACACATTGCATCCAAGAGTATTTCACAATCAACCATCAATTACTCAATTCAAAGCACAACACAAGTATGAGCTTACCAATTCCAATGAGCTATTCAAGCTCCATAGCTTGCTCCAATGGTTGATCACTCACGGTTGGTCCAAATGTCTCAATCCTAGACATCACAAGGATCCAATCAATCATTCAACTCACTAATTGTTCAACATGCTAGAATACTAACCAATCCAAGCATGAATTTTCCAACATTATGAACAATTATCAAATGACTATCTAGGCTCATTTCCACCGATTAAATGACATTCCTAGCATTTTCCATAACATGCTCTAAGCTCCATTCTTCCTAGAACATAGCTAATTCAACTACATTTCATAAAAATCCCAATTTACTATTCACAAACCCTAACTCATGCAAATTTCAAGGAATCATGAGGTTCAAGGGTTAGAATCTTACCACCAATGGTCACACAACCAAGGATTGATGGCTCCTCAAGCTTCAATGGAGGTAGAAACTCTCAAAACCCCAATTTTCACCAAAGGGCCGAATTTTTGAGAGGTAATATCTCTCTCCACAATGCTCCCCACTCAAAACAAAGCTAGGATTATGAAAGAGGGCGAGATTCTAAGCGATTTAGGCTTTTGAATCACCCAAAACCGTTGGGATTTGCTCTCTCTCTCTCTCTTTCCCTTTTCTTCTTCTTCCTCTCTTCTCCCTCTCTTCTCTTCTCCTTTCTGGTTCGACGGGTTGGGTGGGAAATGAGGGGTTCTTTTTGGTGTTTTACCACTTAACATTGGTTAAGTGGTAACATGTGGGTATTGGTTTGTCTATCTATTCAACTCCAATAATTACCAAACTTTACCCAAAAGTCTGGAATATTATTCTAGGAGTATTACTATTTTTATTTTTATATTTTGGGTACTTTTGCCAGTACCCATTTATACCCCTTAATTTTCACTGAGTACACTTTTTAACTCCAAAGTGACTCAGATTCATTTAATTAAGCCTTATACTTAATTTCACTCACTAAAACATGTTTAATTAATTAATTACACTTGATTTACTAATTAATTAAGATGGGCTATTATAGTCACCCCACCTTTTAGCGATTTTGTCCGCAAAATCAAGAACGTACCTGTCCTTAAACTCAGGATATTGCCGGAGAAGCTCATCTTCCCGCTCCCAAGTGGACTCTTCAGGCGTCCTTCCTTCCCACTGGACTTTCACCATAGGAATAGATTTGTTTCTCAGCTTCTTCTCATCTCTTTCAAGTATCTTCAGTGGCCCAATAGGAGTCTTCAAATTCTCCCGGATCTCAACATTATCAGGTTGAACCACATGAGAAGGATCAGCTACATATTTCCTCAGCTGAGAAACATGAAACACATCATGCAAATTTGCCAATTGCGGAGGTAAGGCAAGCTGGTAGGCAACCGGTCCCACCCTACGAAGAATCTGGTAGGGTCCAATAAATCTCGGACTCAGCTTCCTCACTCCAAGGGCTCGTCCCACACCCGTAACTGGTGACAGCTTCAGGAACACATGATCTCCCTCCTCAAACTCTAGAGGCCGGTGCTTTAGATCATAGTAACTTTTCTGACGATCTTGAGCCTTTTTCAGACGATCCCTAATCATTTTGATCTGCTCAGTAGTCTCCTGAACAAAATCCAATCCAAACCGCTCTGTGTCTCCAACCTCTGACCAACAAGTAGGTGTCCTACACCTGCGACCATACAAGGCCTCGTAGGGAGCCATACCCAGACTAGCATGGAAACTATTATTATATGAAAACTCAACCAGCGGGAGATATCGATCCCATGCAGTACCCTGCTCCAGGGTGCAAGCCCTCAGCATATCTTCCAACGTCTGAATGGTCCTCTCAGTCTGACCATCCGTCTGTGGGTGATAAGCAGTGCTCAGTCTCAACTGAGTGCCAAGAGCCTCCTGCAATGCTCCCCAGAAGCGAGAAGTGAACTTCGGGTCCCGATCACTAACAATGCTTTCAGGCACCCCATGAAGCCTCACAATCTCCTTCACATAGAGCCTAGCCAATCTCTCCGCAGAGAAATCTACCCGAACTGGCAAAAAGTGTGCAGATTTTGTCAATCTATCCACAATCACCCATATAGAATCATAACTAGCCTGTGTTCGCGGCAATCCCACTACGAAATCCATGGAGATACTCTCCCATTTCCATTCAGGAACATCCAGAGGTTGCAACATACCAGAAGGCTTTTGATGCTCAATCTTTACCTTCTGACAAATGAGACACTTAGAGACAAATTCGGCAATGTCTTTCTTCATACCAGGCCACCAAAAATTCATCTTTAGGTCCTGATACATCTTTGTAGCTCCCGGATGAACTGTAAAATGACCCTTATGAGCCTCTGTCATCACTTCTTCCGCCAACTGCCTAGGTACAACTACACGACCCTGATATAATAGTATACCCTCATCATTGCAGGATACACCACTCTGACCTTTTAGTCGTCTAGCACTTTCATTTTGCAGCTGGGCTTCTTTGATTCTGGTCATCAGTTCATTCTCAATGCTCGTGATTTCAAAGCCACAAATTTTACATGGAAAGATTTTAGATAATTGAATATCTCTGAACCTCTCTATCACATCATAATCTCTAATCATCATGCTTGATATGCTCACAGATTTACGGCTCAGTGCATCAGCTACAACATTAGCCTTGCCAGGATGATATTTCAATTCAAAATCATAGTCTTTTAGGAACTCGGTCCACCGTCGTTGTCTCATATTCAGCTCCTTTTGATCAAACAAGTATTTCAAACTCTTGTGATCGCTGAATATTGCAAATTGCATTCCATACAAGAAATGCCTCCACTGTTTCAACCCAAAAACAATTGCAGCAAGCTCAAGGTCATGGGTTGGATAATTTTCTTCATGCGGTTTCAATTGCCTCGATGCATAAGCTACCACTCGCCTATCCTGCATCAGCACACATCCCAATCCCTTCTTGGAAGCATCGCTGTATAGCTCAAATTCACCTTCCGGGTCGGGAAGTACTAACACCGGAGCGGTCGTCAGTTTCTCCTTAAGGCTCTGAAAGCATTCTTCACATTCTTGTGTCCAAACAAATGGAGTATCCTTCCGGGTCAAACGGGTCAATGGCAACACCATGGCTGAAAATTCTTTAATGAATCTCCGGTAATAACCAGCCAAACCCAGAAAACTTCTTATTTCTGTTACTGTCTTGGGTCTCTCCCAATCAACAACTGCCTCTATCTTGCTAGGATCAACCGCTACTCCCTCAGCAGAGATAACGTGACCCAGAAATTGCACTTGAGAAAGCCAAAACTCACATTTAGAAGGCTTTGCATATAACTGTTTCTCTCTGAGAATTTGCAACACAGTTCTCAAGTGACCTTCATGCTCTTCCTTACTCTTCGAATATATCAGGATATCATCAATAAACACAATCACGAATTGATCCAGAAACGGCTTGAATATGCGATTCATGTAATCCATAAACACCGCAGGAGCATTAGTGAGTCCAAATGGAATTACTTGATACTCATAATGTCCATATCTAGATCGGAAGGCAGTCTTCGGAATATCTTCCTGCCTAATTCGGATTTGATGATAACCCGACCTCAAATCAATCTTTGAGAAGACACAAGCACCCCTCAACTGATCAAGCAAATCATCTATGCGAGGGAGAGGATACTTGTTCTTAATGGTAACCTTATTCAACTGACGGTAATCAGTGCACAATCTCATGCTACCGTCCTTCTTCTTAACAAATATGACTGGTGCTCCCCACGGGGACACACTTGGCCGGATAAACTGCTTAGCCGAAAGCTCTTCAATATGCTTCTTTAACTCGGCTAATTCCGGTGGTGACATCCTATACGGAGCCAGAGAGATAGGCCCCACACCAGGCAACAGATCAATCGTGAACTCAATCTCTCTATGAGGCGGAAGTTGTGGAATTTCATCTGGAAACACATCCACGAACTCCCTCACCACGGAAATAGTGCCAATCTCCTCATTTACCGCAGCAGTCTATCATAGCACAGTTTTTTGACAACCTTTAGTCCTCCTCTCCATACCCAAGATAACTTTGCAAATTTAGGGCCATAAAATCAGACATACAGGAGTGTGTAGCTCCTGAACAAACAATACTTCAACATCCAGTAAATTGTACACTAGATTCGGAGCCTTCTCCGATTGCTGACGGTCCATGGTATATACTCTACCAACCGTCTGAGACTATTTCATAGGTTGAACATAAGTGACCGGAACAGCAGTAGCTTGAACTGCCATAGTCCTTGCTTCATTCTGAGGACACTGCCTGGAGTAGTGACCGGATCTTCCACATTTAAAGCAAATCACCTCACCAGT
>NW_026897446.1:0-33251 GCF_033153095.1 Gastrolobium bilobum | reverse complement strand
TGTTATGTTTATGTTTGGTAACCACTTGACCGTTACATATTGCTCTAGGTCGTTTCACATTTACATTGAGCACTTAATTGTAGTTATTTAAAAATACTCTTGACCATTTATTAAAGAGCAATTTACAAAACAATAAGTGGAATCAATAGAAAATGTACCATCCTAATAGTGAAAGCAAAACCATATGTGTCTAAACAAGAAATAAAAATAATGTTATTGAAATGCAACATGAGACAATACTCAAATGCAATAAACGACCCGTCAGCAAAATCCATGAGCATCTCAACAGCTTAGAGCAACTCTCTCATTACCAACAGAAATGCACTCGGTATTTTGTCAATCTCTAGGTTATAAGTACCTAACGAATTGCAAATATAGAAACCACAACCGGTATCCAATACCCATGAAGTCGGGTGACCGAGATCGTTCTGTCGATCATGAATGCATCGAGGTCAAAGCATCACCATGCTCTTGTCCTTAGCACTTGTATTCTTAAGGTAGTCTGGACATTCCTCTTCTAATGGCCTTTCTTGCCACAATGGAAGCACTAGACATCGCTTTTGTCCTTAAATACGTACCCTGCTTTTTGCCTTCTTCTTCTTGGGTTTTCCTTTGGGATTAAGGGAGTCGCCTTTCGCAGGCTCCTTGCCCTTACCCTTGGCCTTGCTAGGCCCACCAATCAGAAGAGCATGTGTCCTATCCTTCTTGATAGACACTTCAGTAGTTGTTAACATGCTTAACAATTCAGGCAAGCTCACAAGCATCCCATGCATGTTGTAATTCATAATGAATTGACTGAAGGAAGGTGGAAGCGAGGTCAGGACTAAGTCATTACTTAGCTCGGCATCCATCACGAAGCCTAGATTTCCTAGCTTCTCAATGAACCCGATCATCTTAAAAACATGACAGCTCACAGACATGCTCTCAGACATCCTGCATGAGAACAATTCTCTAGAGGCCTCATACCTCTCATGCCTGCCTTTAATGTCATACAACTCTTTGAGATGTAAGACAATAGAGGGAGCATCCATATGCTCATGCTGCTTTTGCAGTTCAGGCGACATGGATGCCAACATGATGCAGACAATCAACACATTGTCATCCATCTGCTGTTTGTGGGCCTCAAAATCAATTTCGTGAACCCATCTTCCCCTTCCTTAGGAGCTACGGGTAATGCAACATCCAGGACATAAGCTATTTTTTCGGCCCTAAGAACAATTCTTAAGTTCCGATACCAGTCCATAAAGTTTGAACCGGTCAGTTTGTTCGTATCGACTATTGAGCGCAGTGACAGTGGATTAGTCATACTAAAAACTGAAAAGATGTAAAGATAATTTAATTAATATATTTCGACATGTAGTAAAAATAAATTATTAAAGACTTTAAATAATTTTCCCCTCCCACTATTTTATATAAGTCAATGACCCTTACCGTTTGACTTAGGGTTAATCTACTTTTAGATTTTACCTTGTTAGATTAAGAGTGCGTTTATCTATATTAACCCTCATCTGTGACCGTAAGATTAATTTAAATAATGGGTTGATCCTTATCAACAGTATCTCATACCCTCTCTTAACATTAGGTTGACAACTCCTTGTCACTTAGTGGTGCATCTCATGCAACCAACCTAGCATTATTACCCTAAGCACATAAGCCCGGCTGAGCCTGCAACTTATGCCTCAGTTAAGCATTAACCAACACCCTAAGTGTCTAACACTTCTAATACTACTCTTACTCAATGAAACAGTGGGTCCCAAATGAGTTGTGGAGCACCACTATTTAGAGGAGGTTTGAGTAATATTGGTGGTGGGAGGTAATCATGCTTAATAATTTTATTCCTTTTAAGGGTTCCTTTTATTTAGGGTTTATTAAGTCTCATCAAACGCATAGGTATAATTATCATGCTAGTCGTATCCTATGTCAAACATCTATCGGATTACACTAGTCATAATTGGACATGCATAATAATACATACAAACACGATTTGTCCAATTTCAAGCATACTAGTCGTTTTTTTTTAAAACATAAAAGCATACATGCATATAAAACAATTTTATTTGAGACGATCATGGTGCTCGTGCATTCGTCCTTCTTGCTTCTCAAGCCACGGCTCCTTGTCGTCTAAACGCCACTAGCCTAATTCTCTAATTACAAAATAATTAAAGAAACTCCAAAACATCTTTGGAGGGACAAATAAATATTCAAAATTTAAAATTCAAAACAATTAAAATATCATTGCAAGAATCATGATTCAAATTTTCTTAATGGCCGAATTATATAACAATTAATATAATTCAAATCTCGATGACTTTTTCTCAAAGAACACAAAATTAAACCACATATGTAGACACCACCCCTTGTATGGCCGAATCATACTTGATAAAAATTTTCACAAAAATTTCATGTCATTCTCATGGAACAATTCATAGAGAAAAATAAGAAAACAATCAAGGTACTCAAAGTACCCCTCATGGCCGAGTCATCCCTTTCAAAAAGGTGTTTCTTTTCAAAACTTTCACAAAGAAAAAGAAACAAAACCATGAACACATACAGATATATGAACATAGCAATCACATTATCATGTTCATAAAATAAAAACTTTAACAATTTAAAGCATAGTATTTCAAAATCCATATGCTATGATTCATGCTTTAATTCTTTAAAGATTTTTTTGACCGTAAAGAACAAGTTTTTACAAACAAAGTACCATCACCCGCCGATGGTAAAGCAACCGGGCTCTGATACCACTTGAAAGAAAATAACCTTGAAGGCCGTAGGCATGTGAGGATGAAAACAAAATTTTCGAAGATGAATTACACATACCATATCAAGAAACATGCTTTAGGACATGGATGTTGCCTTGTTTGCTTTCCAAAACTTGAAGATGATCAAGGTGAGGCTTGAAGATACAAGCCCTCTAATGTTGATCCACACCACCCTTTGTCAAGATGGAAGAACTCTTCTTCAAGGCCACCAACGAACACCAAGGGAGGCAAGCTAGGTGTCCCTAATGGAGAGGTAGGAGGCAAGGTTTCAAGGTGTTTAGTTGAGTGAATTTTCAGCAAGAAAAAACACAAAAGTGGCGCATGAAATTCACTTAGAAGGTGCTAGGTAATTTTCAAAACTCTCTTAAGAAAAACCTCACAAAAGGATGACCAAAGGAGATGAGAGAATGAGTGAATAAAAATCTGATTTCTTCACTCAAAAATCAGCCCTATGTAGCGCACACTAGGAGAGGAATGAGTGGAGTTATTGCAAATCAAATCTTGCCAACAACCTCCTATCATATCCTCATGATATCAAGTCCATATCTCAACAAAAATCTGACTTAACAACCATCATATGGCCAGCCATATGGTGCGCCCCATTCAGCCTCAAAACAGTCCAGATACGTTGAGCAGTTGCATTCAAACTTGAACCAACTCACTCACTTATTCTCTCAACAAACCAAATCTGATTGGAGCTCATTTGGTTGATCCTATGACCATCACAAGACCCCAAAATCAGCGCCCCAAATCAGCCTTGGATGATGCTCAAAGAT
The DNA here is from genome assembly GCF_033153095.1 of Gastrolobium bilobum. Classification (NCBI taxonomy): domain Eukaryota; kingdom Viridiplantae; phylum Streptophyta; class Magnoliopsida; order Fabales; family Fabaceae; genus Gastrolobium; species Gastrolobium bilobum. Next base: position 29,710 of record NW_026897446.1, on the reverse strand, counting down.
CTCTTCCTGATACTTGCAATTTGTTCCAACAAGATCTTACCTTATCCTTTTGTTCTGAAACAACTTTTCATAGGCAATTCAAATTCAAACGTTCAAACATTTAAATTCAAAATTCAAAATTCAAAATTTAAATTCAAAATTCAAAATTCAAAATTCAAAATTCAAAATTCAAATTTCAAAATTCAAATTCCAAATTCAAAATTCGAATTTCAAAATTCAAATTCAAAATTCAAAATTCAAAATTCAAAATTCAAAATTCAAAATTCAAAATTCAAAATTCAAAATTCAAAATTCAAATTCAAAATTCAAAATTTAAATATTTAATAATTAATTTAACTAATTAAATTAATTAGTAATGTCTTGGACGATCCAAGCCCATTACATGATCCATGCGTCCTTTTCCCTTTTGGTGGGCTTCCAAACTTCTTCTTGGGCTAACAACCATTATTAGGCCCAATACCTTTAATACTATATTATCATGACAATAAGGTGTTAGTGTGTGATCCATTTGGCCCAACATAGCCACTGACATAAATGGGCTTGGACCCAACAAGCCCACAACCCATCTAATGACAACACAGAGCACTAGCAATGCTTTGTTGCCCCAGAGCTAGTTAGGTTAATGACATAATCATCCTATTACACATATTTGGTTGCCGTATGTATTTTCTTTCGTCTCGGTTACCTTCATCATTAAACCTAGGGTAAGGAAACGTATCAACCCTTGCGGTTTAGGGTAAGCTTTATTCGAAATAGGGAATCTTCAATTTACTGACTCTAACGACAGATAATCTCATGACCTCTTTTACTATGCATAGATTCCCGAGTCCTTGTAAATGTCATCCCGACTTCTATGGTTTACAGATAACCTAATCTCTCACAGAGATTTGACTAATTCCTTCAGCTTATCACCCTAGCCTTGTGCTCTTTCAGGACAAGCCCAACAGTGTACCTATGAGTCTCCATGTTTTAGGCAGACAAGGTATACAGTCAAAGCGTGCCTTCTAGAACACAAACTAGGTAATAACTTCTGGTCTAAGGAAAGACATACCCAAATATAAAGAGACTACTCTAATGATACTTTCTGTGAGATTTCCTCATAGAGTCTCTTTGTGGGTCTGTTTAGTGCGAGCTATACCCTGATAGGTCCACCCACAATTTTAGCTAAGACATCTCCATATCTGTAGCAGACGAGGTCTTTACCTTATCCAAATACAAGTAGATAAGTCGTGCTAGTCTTACCCGAGATCACTGATCCCCATTCTCAATGTCTCTAGACCAGGAAAATAGAATTAGGAATAAATGTGCGGTATCCTTGAATCCTCATAATCGTGATCTCATCACAGATACTCAAGAAATACCTGTTCTATTCCAAGGGGTTTATCTAGTTTATTCATAATATATTAACAATAATATCGAGACAAAATATGAAACAGGATAAAGAGTGCTTATTAATTATTTGCGACAAAGAGGTACACTTCTTATGTCCTTATTTAATCAAAAAGATTGTCTCTAGGACACCCATATACTAACCCTTCTCTCATGAGGAGGTTTTCGTGTCTCATGAATACTAATTCTACTTTCGTAATGCCACGCAACGAGTGGATCCTACTCACTGCATGACATACACGACAGTAGTCTCAAGATTGAGACATGGTTCCCACTTCAGGATAGAATCTCAAATAATCAATTATACAATTAGTCAATTCAAACATTTCAATTCAACTGCAACGTAGTACAATCAGACAACTCTTGCACAATTTAGTGACAACAACCATTCAAGTCAAATATTTCAATGCATCGAATGAACATCATAACCGAACATAGCATATAATAAAACAGTACATAGTATTCAACAACCCTAACAACATTCACTAATATCAACAGCAAGACAGGTCAATCCAATTTAGCAGATCAAATTCACTTATTTACCCATACTACTCGTATCACTGTATAACTGACCTCTACGCATCATGTCAACAACTAAGTAAATCCATACAATATAGTCTACATTTCAGAAAACCAAATAGTATCTCACACAATTCTCAGGACTCGAAACTGCTCCAAGTGATTTCATTTCAAATGGTTGTAAGTACACAATACTACCAGGTGATTTCAATATAGCTCAAGATAACTCTAACATTTTTAATTATGCTAATTTACACAATTTAAAGGAACAGTTCAACACATGTCAATCATAATTCACACAGTCCGGTAATTTATTCTAACATTCCGCAGCCAGCAAACAGTTCAACAACTATATTCAAACAGTAACGATTAAACAAACATATATAAACAGTAACCAATGCAGCAATCATACACAAACACCTTGAACCAAAACTGCTCTGATACCATTTAGTGTGACACCCTCCCCCGTACGCGTCCAAGGGAGTTGTCTGCTAAGCGGATTAGAGTCGTAACGGAATAGAATTGAATAATTAAAAGGCACTTTTAAGTCACAATACATTATCTTGCATTGAAATCTGGTTGTACGAAAAAAAAAATCAGAGTAGGACTTGTTAAAATTCATAGCTTGCGGAAATGACAGTTCTCTAGAAAACCTTGCTGCCTTAAAAAAATCGTATAAATTCAAGTTCAACAGCTTAAAAAAATATTCTTTGATACAAAAAAACTAGACACCCGGGGCTTTACATGCATATAAAAATCATTTCATTCGGAGGTGTTTAGCTCCCGAAACAGAACTCGCAAGGTAAGAGATAAATCAGTGAAAATTATTCCCAAAACTACTTGACTTGCAAAAATCATTAAAATCCGTGCTTACATGCTGTGGACAAAAACTTTATATAATATGAAACTAGACATCTGGGGCTTTAAGTGCATATAAATTATACTCGAATCAGAGGTCTGTTTCCCCAGAAACGAAACTCGCAAGGTGCTCGCAAAAACCGTTTAAAAGGCAGAATTCAAAACGTGCATAACATACTTTTGTGAAATATGACTATAACCTTACAATTTACAACTAACCATAAAATCCAAATACAACAAATTGAGGCATGTTTTAACATTTTCTTCCAGCATCTCAAAATATTACAGCATACTAGAGTGATCAGCTAACAATCAACAGAAACAGCATGTCACATCAAAATTCCCAAAACAGCAGCAGCAAATAAACAGAACATGTCCAAATCAAATGCTTCGTCAAATGCTTTTACGTCTTCCTGCAATTTATAAAAATTGAGCCCCCGAAGGGGTGAGAAAAATCCCAGTAGTGTGATAGTAAAACCAGTAAAGCAACAATATTAGACAAGGTACAAAATTTCAAAACAGTCGCATCAACATATAATTTTCCGGACAGATGCTAACATATAATCATAGTGCGTATATAACGCCAAATTACTAATCATAATGCGTATATAATGCCAAAGTAATAATCATGATGCGTATATAACGCCAAAGTAATGTACGTTCATATTTAACAAAATACGAATCCAAGGCACATGTGAGCAACAGCTCAAAATTCTAGCTAATAGTCACAATAGGTAATACCACCTAACACTTACCTTGACACTTTAGATTTTTAACCAAGCATTCCAAATATCCTCAAACAGTCCAATTCTTTAGGACCTTGCGCACCTAAACAAACATTCCAAAAATTCTCAAACAGTCCAATCAAAAAATTTTACATTCATTCCTCTACGTTACATAGCTTTTCCATTCTCCTAAATCCTTGGTTCACCATCGGTTTCATGGTTCTTAATTTAAATTAATATATTGACTAAAGGTTGCATTACCATATGTTCTTAGGTGACAACACTCAAATGTTCTATGCAGGAAAATTCGGTTTGCACAACCATGACCAAGAAGCTTAAAAATTGAATTAATTACATAACATGTTGTACATGATTTAGAAGGGTGATAGTGAGATCTGACATGCTGCCTACAATAATTCTTAATGCATTCAAGGTTTGGTTCATCTAATAGATGCTTATAACTTTCACTTAACATAACTCTATCAATATCACTTAGTCATGAACTAACAGGTTATTTAACATGATGACTACAAGAGTTATAAACACACACAAGGTACAATTCAAATCTGATTTCATGCTTCTCCTACCAATAATTATCAAATGGCATAACCATAATTCTCCATGCATGTGGTTCGGTTCTTTAGTCATTAGCAAAGGCTTCCAACTCTTGTATTTTGATCAATTATCATGCTTCTAATGCAATGGTTTTCTGCCTTGAATTTTATCCTTTCAATTTATAGCATTTAACAAAATCCCAAAGTTCATATAGATTCGGTTTTTAAGGCTATCCCCTATGGCAATTCTATTTCTTTTTCTTCAACATAATTTACCTACATCGCCTAGGCATGATCAATAGAACTTTTAACATGCTGCCTTCTTCTACTTTCGCACATACATTGCTATATATTTATTTTTCTAACTCAATGGCAGTTCCAACAATTTAAATGGCTAGATCCAAGTTCACCAAATTCAGCTTTGGATTTACATGCATCAACTCCTAGGGTGGTTCAAAGGGCAGAATTAATGCGAGGGAAATTACCAAAAATAAAATATGCTCCTAATCAAACATGAGAGGACCGGATGATAGGGAAGAAGGGTAAGAATTACAAGAACTATTTCCCTAAACTACACATGCCAATCAAACAGTGAGAATGAGGGAAGCTCGAGGTCCGAATTTTACCTTCCTTCAAGCCTCCAAGAGTTAGCTATACGGGTGGAGGACATCAACCTCACTCTTCAATCAAAACCAGCTGCATGCAAAGGGGTGATGCGACTCCATCAAGACAGAATCATGTTCCAACAAAGGGGGAAGTTTACTCAGAAATCAGTCCAAAGAGAAGGGAACAAGGAGGCAGCGAACAAAATACCGTACCTTCTCTTACTTGAATTTGACGATGCGTACAAGAGCAGAAGGAAATGTTGAGTTACTGTCTCATCTTGCATGCCATAGAGAATTCTCATCCAGCCAAAGGAGGGAAGGATGATCAAGGAATGATGAAGAATGAGCTTATGGCACACTTTCCATGGCTGTTGTAACTTAGTTGAACCAATGAGTGCAAGGAAATGGGACTTAGATGGTAGCTCTCCTCTCAATTAACTCACAGTTTTGGGAGGAATAATGGAAAAGAGAATGCAAGCATTGTTTGTGATTTCATCTATGTGGTAAGGAAAAGCTACGTGTGGTTTTGAATTAAGAATCTCCAATCTGTTTTCCTTGAGCAGTCCTTTGTTGTGCATATGAGAAGCTAGGGGACAAAAATTGTGGCTGAGTTTAATTCAAAAATAAAAATAAAGATAAGGTCAGCTTATTGCTCCTCCAATTAGCGCATAGAGAGGGGAGATGTTGTCCTAATCTGATCCAAAGGTACAAGAAAAAGTAAGATTGCTCTTGTCTTCATTGGGCGCTAGAGATGGTGAGATAAGATAGATAGGGATTTGCCATGTGGCCATTTCTTGACCAATAAAATTACATGCATGCAGATTTTTTTTGTGAGAGATAGCTAAAGGTTCAAAGATAGGAGAGAGTTGGGCTGAGACAAGTCCTTCCACAAAGGCCTTGGGCCATTGCCCCACAAGGAAAAAGGGCCCCAAAGTGCATGTCCAAAAACTTACCTATCTCATGTACAACCTACTACTTATTATTTTACATGTTTCCTAAGTATTAACTAAGACTTTCATGTTTTATGATTTTTAATCCAAGGCCAGCATTCACCTCCACTAAGGCACTTTAATTATCTTCCTAATGGTTTACTTAGCACATAAATTATATATATATTAATTATTATTTCATGTTCCCACTAGTTAATAATTAAGGTTCCTACCTATATGGTAATTAAATGTAAGACCACCCCTTTTTAACTAGTGTTTTGAATCTTTTAAAATATACAAATATATTCGCTTATAATAGCAACCAAAAGGTAGTTTTCCTAACTTAATTTAATTCCACTCTAAACATAAATTTATTTCGAATTTCAAGCATGCTTCACATCCCTAATTGCAAGTTATGTAATCTCCTAATTATGCGGGATGTTACAACAGGAATCTTATGGGACTCAAAAGTTTAAGGGACAGTTTAATACAAGGTAATTGGTTACCTATCGAAGAAAATGGGGAAACAAACTTAAACTATTTGTTCGGCACGAAAACAGTTTTGATGCAATAAAAATGGTACCCTTAGCTGAGTGTAAGCAACCCACAGATTTGTCACTAAGTCAAATAAACATTTAATGACCAGTAATTAACCAATATGTAGGTTTGTAAATTACCTGAGTGACTAATAATAAATCAATTTATATGAATTTCAGTAATAATCTTTTCAAACACGAGTCAGACCTAATGTAGCAGAGAACACAATTAAAGTTAATTGGGATATGTATGGATTTGATTACGGTATTTTCGAATCACATGCATGCCCACCACACCAAGATACAAAAGAAAGCAGAAACAGAAACTAAGTTTCAAATGTAACTAGGGGACTCAAAACATTAACACCTTCTTCCAGAGTACTTAGGGGAATTCCTAAGAGGTCTTATACAATAAAGTCTTTCATTCATTCACTAAAACATAGGCATTTATAAATATTAAAATGAACACATTGTTTAATAGGTGGTATCATATCCAAGATGTTATGCTTCACATATTAGGATCTGTTTCATTCATTTAGTGGTTTGTGTAAAGCTTGTACAAGGTGTTAACGATTGAAGGGCACATAAAACAATCCGCAAACACACATAGCAGAACACCTCGAATTCACACCTACCCACACACAACTAACCCATCATGTATACAGCTAATCGATTCTATCATGCTTTTCACTCATATCATGTTGAGTGGTACCCCTGATACAGTTCGTCAAATCACCCGTATGAGGAAACTCCCTCGAGCTTTTCGCTGTCCTAGGTACCTCGGATGTAATTGACTCCACTGATCAGAGGATCCATTAACTATGACATGAACTTTTCAATCATCAATAGACATTACAGTTTTGAAACAGGTACCAGTCATATTCCACCAAAATTGATCATGTTTTCATAAAATAAGACAACCAGGCAATTACAAGGAACAAATTCTCAATGAATTGAAGGAGAGGGGGAAAACCACCGAAATTAAATGACTAGTGCAAGACAAAAATTTACTCAACCACACAACCAAGTAGCATAACACATTCAAGGGTAATAAAAAAAGAATGGTGGAAGTACTGCTTAATCCGGTACGATTAACTTACATGCTCCTAACCACTAAAACAACCAGAAATTAGTTGCTCTTAGAGAAGTTTATTAACTGCGTCAATTCATGACCCTCATTGGAGTTGAACCAGAAATGTATTAGGTGTACATGTTCATCAGCGCAAATTAAGACCAAGGAAACTAATTAAGAAAATCAAACTGGGTTTGGGTTAAATGAGAGACGAATTAAGTTCGACAGCGATAAGGGAATAAGACTGTGGTCAAATCCATGAACTAGGTGAGGTGATGAGGTCCAGTAGCAATCTATAAGCGCTGAATTGCTTGATCAAAAGTACATGATATCCCTATTAGTTCCTAAATTTATTTAACGGAAGATGGGATGGGACGACAAGTATAAATTAAAAGAAGGACAAGAAGGCAGGAGTCAAGTATAATCCCCCATGCATCACCACTTTGCTGAACAACTTCTTTCTCAAGAATGATGTCTAGTACCAATTCACCATTAGAAGATTATAAGGCTTAGGGCCCACATGTTTGAGTCTTACCTAACCCCAATTATACTTCATAGGGGCATTAACTTTATTTACTTTAACTAATTGATATATCCTTATGCACAACTCGTTCCCATACAGTTTTAAGGGTAAGAAACAAGTTCTCCTTACTGCTAGTTAACTATATCAATTATTAGTATTATATTATCAAAGTAATCGATTACTTTTGCATAGGTAATCGATTACCCAAAACAAGGGAGCCCAAAATTAGCTACTGTCTGTTACTATAGCTTTCGGTAATCGATTACCACAAGAATGGTAATCGATTACCACTGTGCAAATTTTGAAAATAAGTGATTTTATAACCCTGAGTTAATGGTATTGCTTGGAGGGGTTGTAAGGAATAAGTTTTATGCTTCCGCGAGTTTTGCATTTACAATTACGGTGTTGTTTTTAATTGATTACGAAAATGGTTAATGATTAATAATAAGGATTTAATAAAAGAAAAAGTTTACCCGTAATTTAATTAACTCAATTAATATGATTGTAACTGCGCTTAATACCATATGCAATGATAACATTATCGGTACGTAACGGGCTGTTACAGCCAACATTTAACTTCATATAACATTGCAAACCTTAGTTATTATTCTGTAAGATTTATCACGCTTTGATTTGGGGTTTACATAATCATCAATCCCTCCCCTTTTTTACTATATTGATCCTAAATATCTAAAAGCATTCTTCTTGGGCACCTCCCGCCATAGCATATCACAAAATCTTGATTTTCTCCTCTAGACAAAACAAACTCATAGTTCACGTACATAGTCTTACCTGACTTAATAGAAATCCCTTAGACTCTAATGTGTTTCTCCGCAATTCTATTTATTTTGTTAACATTAGCCCCAGACTTTACATGATCAGAAGGTCCTTCAGGAATAAACGAGAGTCAAGGTTATTAAGATATTACGTGGCTTAATGGAATAATAGGATGCATGTATAGTAGATAGTTATGTAAAATTATGTATCAAGGTGTCGTAGGAGGAAGGGGTGTAAATGAGTTAGGTGGTCTATTAGGGGCCTATGTCTGGTTAAGCCTGACCTAATATATTTAATAAAATAGAACAGACTTAAGCCATAAAAAAGTTTATTTAGAAAATAGGCCATATGCCTACTTTTAAAATAAATAAAAAGAATATGTATATAATTTTAATTAATAAAAAAATTATTTTATATAATTATTTTAAGTTTTGATAGTTATTGAAAATTTGATAGGTTTAAACAAACTAATAGATCTAGGTTAGGCCTTTTAATTTTTGAATGTAAGTCAGATCAAGTCTATAATGTAGCCTACATCAGCTTAATAGGTCAGGTTGGGCTCAAAACATTTTGTATAGGCCTAACCTATTTAGACCAAAGCTTAGCTCGGTCTAATCCTTTTACAGCTCGCCAAGAGGTTAGAGAGGAGATAATTGGTGGGAGTCTCTTGAGAATGGTTGCTAGTTACTAACCATGCACGATACCATGTGATCTGGATAAAATATAGTAGGCCCATTAAAGGCCCAAAGACATACAACGGAGCCCAATCTCACAAGGGCCCAGAGCTAAGGGCGATGGCCACCATCGCGCATGACACGACACGATGTCCCCATTGCGCATGAAACCGTCCTTTGGCATAAACTGCATAGGTAAGGAAGCTATCTAAAGAACTAATACAAACCCACCGCGCCTTTATACTAATAAATAGAGGACAACACTAGCTCGCCGCTACTCTATCAAGATAGCCTGGCATTAAGGGATAAGGCTATAGCTAAACTTGCAGCCCATGAATCAGAGGTCATACCGCCTTCTGAAGGCGGCAACAGAACTGCTATATAAATAGAGGGTACATACCCAGGTAGAATAATATAATTTCAATAAGAATACACATACACCTGCAACTGATACTGACTTAAGCATCAGAGTGTCATTGCAAGTACCCCCCATTTAGTCTCAACTATCGCATCAGCAAAGGTGCAGAGCACACTTATCATCACCAACAACCTCCAGCCCAAGGAGCAGAACATCTTCATCAATCGTGTGTGATTAGGGCTGATATACTCTGGCCAGCCAATATTGTATTTGGTTTGATCATTGGCGCCGTCTGTGGGAATCTATCATATAGAACCCATTTCATTCCAACTTAAAAATATGGTTGATACCAGAAGCAAATCCCAGAACGGCTCCAAAGGAAGGCGGAAGGAGACTCCTGTCTCCCGTGAGAAATCAGTCTCGTCGGTTGCACCACTTTCCGTGCATCATGATAACCCACCGACGACCCAACACTTACTGAACCTTATCACGCAGCAGAACAAAAAGATTGCCCAACCGAATCGAGATTTAGCTCGATTGAAAAAATCACAAAAGGCTAAAGAAAAAAAATCAAGGAAAAGAAAAAGAAAAAGTGCCTGAGAAAGAATCTGAGAAAGATCTTGAAAATTCCGGCGAAAGTGAGCCGGCACAAGAACATTCAAAAGAAGATCCTGAACCTTCAGGTCACAAAAACAAAAAAGGTGAATAGGTAAAAGACACCAACGAGAACGAGAACTCTCACGGGAATTCTAGAACAGTTTCGCGAATCTTTCACCCATTCACCCCATGTATCATGAACGTCCCTATTCCTAGAGACGTAAAAGTACAACTAAGAAGTACAACAGGAAGGGAAACCCGCAAGAACATCTGGAACAATTCCAGACCAACATGATGACATAAGATGTAGCCGACCCAATACCATGTCGGTTATTCCCAACAACCTTGAAGGAGGTAACACTTAGGTGGTACTTCGCGTTACCACCCAATTCAGTCCAAAGTTGGGAAAATTTAACTAGCCAATTCCTTATACGGTTTACAACAAGCAAAGCGCAATACAAATCCACACATACTTTGAAAACTGTACGACAAGGACCACACGAAACACTACGCGGTTACCTCAACAGATTCTTCGATGAAGCGCTCTTAGTAAGGACCTGGATTCACAAGTCTCCCTACATCTCAACATTGAAGGATTATTGGAAGGTCCTTTCTCTATGTCGTTGGCCAAACAACGCCCGCGTACCATAGAGGAATTACGAGCGCGATCAAAAAAATTCATTAATCTCGAGGATTATAAACGATCGCGGGATACTTCCAAGACGGAGGTAGATAATTTTGAGAGGGATGTCCAAAAGAATTTTCAAAGAAAATTCTGTGAAAAGAGAAAGTGGGAGAGGTTTGATAATTATACTCCCTTGAACACATCCCGAAGATGGATTTTGAAGGAAGCCTTTCAAACGGGTTACGTACGCGTTAACAAACCTCCACCATTGAAAAAAGGAGGGCAGCACGATGAGACCAAATTTTGCGAGTTTCATAATGATACAGGGCATACCACTGATGAATGTTTAGATTTGAAAAATACAATTGAAACACTTATCAGAGCTGGAAAGCTCTAAGAATTTATTTCTAGTTGCAGAGAGTATAAGGCACAAAGAAGACCCGATAGAAGTCCTGATCGCGACCAAAATCCTAACTGACAAAGGGCATATCCCAAGAGAGATTACAACACCACCCAAAATAATGATCGTAGGAAAGCGCGTGACGATCCTACTGATAGACGCCAAGGAACTCCACCACGGAATAGACAGCATGCCATACAACAACAACAACACCAATTTCCCAATAATGCGGCGGGAGTGTTAGCTACCATCGCTGGCGGAATTGCGAGAGGAGGCACGACTACTTCACAATGCAAAAAACATCTGAAGTTTGTGATGACAGTTCGCGATTATGCACAACCCTCCACATCCCATTTCAAACGTCAGGCCATAAGCTTTGATGATGATGACTATGGCGACATCATTACTAACAATGATGATCTACTAGTAATCTCCGCCTGCATGGCTAATCTCCAAGTAAAATGTATTATGATTGACAACGACAGTTTTGTCGACATTATTTTCTGGTATGCTTTTCGCGCGATGAACATCCCAGAAGAACATCTAATCCCTGGATGTTCAGATTTAATTGGTTTCTCTGGAGAGTGCGTGCAACCCCAAGGTACCATTGAAATGTGGGTAACTTTTGGAATCATGCCTCTAGCATGTACTATTAAAGTACGCTTTTACATCATTGAATATGCATCAGCATATAATGTTATCTTAGGGAGACCAACCATTGCCTCTTTAAAGGCAATCATTTCTATGCCTCATCTTTTGATGAAATTCCGCAATTCTTCTGGAGCTGCCGTTGCCATTAGAGGTGATCAAAAAGCAGCGTGCAGCTGTTACAACACTAGCTTGCGAACAAAGACTGCAGTCTAGCGCGATAGCAAAGGAAAGGCATCGATCAATATGACAGATTTGGACATGCGTGAAGATTTATGCGATACCAGACCCCAACCAGATGGGGAATTAGAGGATCTCCAACTGGGTCCATTACCTGAAAACGTTACCAAAATTAGACGACACCTCCCAGAGATGGAAAAGAAAGAATTAGTGGCAGTATTACTAAAAAATAAAGACATTTTTGCTTGGACAACAGCTGATATGCCAGGAATAGACCCTGATGTAATATGCCACCATCTGACCCTTGATCCAAAAGCCAAACCCATTGCGCAAAAGAAGCGCAAAATATCCCGGGAAAAACAACAAGTGGTTGAGACCGAAGTCGCAAAGCTGCTGAATGCAGGAGTTATCAGAAAAATCACTTATTCCACTTGGCTTTCTAACGTCGTGTTAGTCAAAAAAGCCAATGGGAGGTGGCGAATGTGTACCGGTTATACAGACCTTAATAAGCATTGTCCAAAGGATTTTTATCCTCTTCCCACCATTGACAAATTAGTAGATAATTTTGCGGGGTATCAAATTCTTTCTTTTATGAATGCATACTCAGGGTATAACCAGATACCCATGTTTAAACAGGACGAGGAAGCTACAACCTTTATTATTGAAAAGGCTACGTATTGTTATAATATGATGTCATTTGGCCTTAAAAACGCCGGTGCCACATACCAACGAATGATGAACAAAATCTTCAGCCAGCAGATTGGCCAGATGCTCGAAGTATACATTGATGATATGATCGTCAAAATAATGACCACCCCACAACACCCTCAAGATTTAGAGCAGGTGTTTCAATAATTACGCAAGTACAGATTACGGCTTAACCCGTCCAAATGCGCGTTTGGGGTTCCTGCGAGAAAGTTCTTAGGATTTATGCTAACGCACATAGGCATAGAGGCTAACCCTGATAAATGCAAAGCTGTCCTTAACATGACCAGCCCTCGAAATATTATGGAGTTACAACAGTTAACTGGAAGGATAATAGCTCTGACCTGGTTCCTTCCAACTTCGGCACAAAAGTCATTAACTATGTTTAAGCTGTTGCATAAACAAACAGATTTTAACTGGACTCTAGAATGCGAAACAGGATTTACTGCTATTAAAGAACATCTGGCTAAACCCCCAGTCTTAGTGAGACCTAAACCGAATGAAACATTGGTTTTATACCTTTCGGTTAGTGATGAGGCCATTAGCACGATTTTATTGCACGAAGATGCCCAGGGACAACAGCCAATTTACTTTGTTAGCAAAGCTCTTCAAGGCCCAGAATTGCGCTATCAACAGATCGAAAAAGTCACTTTCGCACTCATTCTCACACCCCGTCGTTTGCGACATTACTTCCAAGGACACACCATCAAGGTTAGAACTAATCAGCCCCTTAGACAGGTTTTACAGCAACCTGACCTGGCTGGATGAATGATTTCTTGGTCAATAGAGTTATCAGAATACGATATCATTTACGAACTGCGCCAGACAATTAAAGCCCAGGTATTGGCTGATTTCCTCATTGAAATGACGCATTTCCAACAGACTCGGACAAATAAAGATTGGACCATCTTCGTTGGTGGTTCATCCAACATCAAAGGAAGTGGGGCAGGAGTTATTTTTGAAAGCCCTCAAGGCGTCACCGTGGAGCATTCTATCCACTTTGGTTTCAAAGCCTCCAATAATCAAGTTGAATATGAGGCAGTTCTTGCTGGAATCGCAACGGCAATGGACTTAGGAGAAACAAGAATAATCCTCAAAAGTGATTCGCAACTAGTAGTGGCACAAGTGCAAGGAACTTACCAGGCAAAATAAGCCTTAATGGTAAAATATTTGGATAAAGTACGATTGTTATTAGCTGATTTTGAAAGTTTTACACTGGAACATATCCCCAGGGAACAGAATTCCAAGGCAGATATTTTATCCAAACTCGCCAGCACAAAGGGACCAGGAAATAATAGATCAGTCATCCAGCAAAGCGTCCCTAATCCCAGTATTATAATGGTTGTAACTAAACGAAAAGCTCGCCCCACTCATAGCGCGCGAGACATGATCGATGATGACGAGATGCAAACAAAAGATACAGAAACTTGGATGACACCAATTTGGGACTACCTGACTAGAGGAACAATGCCTTCCGAACCGCGCGCGGCAAGGAAACTAGCGCACAAGGCTTCGTTCTATACTATCATCAGTGACCAGCTGTATAAAAAGGATTCTTTTCCCCAATGCTTAAGTGTTTAGATCCCCAACAAGCTCAGTATGTTATCACCCTTGTAAGTTGCCTTTGTAGGCCATGAACATGAAAGAGGGAAAAATTAAATTTTTAATGCAGAAGAAGCAACCTTTGCCCACCCTCAATCATGTTTAACCCATGAATCATGCAATAGACATGTTAGGGTTTAAAATAGATACCTTTATTCATATTATTATTCCTCATCAAATGTGTTCTTGATCAATTCTTCAGACTTGAAGAACACAAGTCCTCCGATGGAAATCCACACCACCTTGTTATCTTGTAAGAGAAGAACCCTTCTTCGAATGTCCAATCTCCTTCAATGGAGGTTGCTACACTCAAGAGAAGAATAGAGATTGGGTAGTGCCTTTGGTTATTCCAAGAGAGAGATAGCTGCCACACTGATGTGTGTGTTGGCTAAGGTTTCAGTGGAGAAAATTAGAGATGAAGAAGAGATACACAACTAAGGAAGAAGAGGGGCTATATATAGATGTGGCGACTTATTAACCTAAGACTAGGTCAAATCAGCGCCCTCATGAAATCCCAATCTTATTAGGTAATTTCCTTAATTTTATCCAATCAATCTGATTGATTGGTTTTCCCAATTTCAGCCAATTAATTTAATTAATTGGTTTCCTTAATTTTACCCATCAATCTAATTGATTGGTTTCCCAAATTTCAGCCAATTAATCTAATTAATTGGTTTCCTTAATTTTGGTCAATCAATCCAATTGATTTGTTTCCCTAATTTCAGCCAATTAATTTAATTAATTGGTTTCTTTTAATTTTGGTCAATTAATCCAATTGATTTGTTTCCCCCAATTTCAACCAATTAATTTAATTAATTGGTTTCCTTAATTTTGGTCAATCAATCCAATTGATTTGTTTACAATCAATCTAATTGATTAGTTTCCTTTATTTTCTCCATCTTCAATAAATCTAATTTAATGACTATATTTAAATTCCAATTTTCAATTCGAAATTCAAAATTAGAATTTAAATTAATTTTATTTAAATTCAAATTTCAAATTCGAAATTCGAAATTAGAATTCAAATTAATTTTATTAATTTACCATTTAAATTAATTAGGTTACATCATGGATCAAGTCCAACTTGACCCATGATGCCACCTACTCTCTTTTGGCCCAATATGTGGGCTTTTCCAAATTAGGCCCATTATGCCTTATTGGGCCCAAAACACATATGCTAGAATTCAAGACAACTTAAGGTGTTTGTGTGCGACCCATCAGGCCCAACATAGCCACTGACATAAATGGGCTTGTGCCCATTAGGCCCAATCCATCTAATGACAACACAGAGCACTAGCAATGCTTTGTTGTCCCAGAGCTAGTTGAGTTCATTGAATGATCAACCTGTTATACCTATTTGGTTACCGTGTGAATTGTCCTTTCGTCTCGGTTATCCATCCCATTGACCTAGGTCAAGGAAAACGTATCAACCTCTGCGGTCTAGGGTTAGCTTTTGCCGAAACAGGGAATCTTCATTTACGGACTCTAAAGAGCGGGCCATCTCATGACTCTTTTACTATGCATAGATTCCCGAGGCCCCAAAATGTCATCCCGGTTTCACCGGTCTACGGATAACCTAATCTCTCACAAAGATTGACGAATTCCTTTAGCTTGTCACACTAGCCTTGAGTCCTTAGGGCATGCCCAAGAGTATACCTACGAGTCTCCATTTTTCAGGCAGACAAGATATACAATCAAAGCAAGCCTTCCAGAGCACAGGTCTATACGACAACGTTAGGTCTAAGGAAAGACACACCCAAATAATAAGAGACACTACAAAAAAACAGGCATTTTGCGGCGGTTCATTTTTGGTATACGCGACGGTTACAACCGCCTCTAAATGCATTTTTGCAATTAGGGGCGGTTGTAACCGTCGCGTATACCAAAAATGAACCGCCGCTAAATGCCCGTTTTTTTGTAGTGAGACATTACCTATTGATACTATCTGTGAGATTTCCTTGTAGTGTCTCTTTGTGGGTCAGTTCAGTGCGAGCTATTCTCCAATAGGTCCACCCACGAGTCAGCTAAGACATCTCCATGTCTGTAGCTCACGAGGACTCTACCTTGCATCTCCATGTAAGTAGCTAAGTCGTGCTAGTCTTACCCGAGATCACCAATGCCCATTATCGGTATCTCTAGACTAGAAACATATTTCTGGCAATGGACGTGTGGTGTCATTGAGCCCTCATGATCGTGATCCCTATAAAAAAATCCTCAATGAGACACCCGTTCCATTCCAAGGGCTTTATCCAGTTACTCATATTCAATATTTGAGACATGCAATATGAAACAAGATAAATAATGCTTTTATTCATAAAATTTATTCATA
Source organism: Gastrolobium bilobum (assembly GCF_033153095.1). Taxonomy (NCBI): domain Eukaryota; kingdom Viridiplantae; phylum Streptophyta; class Magnoliopsida; order Fabales; family Fabaceae; genus Gastrolobium; species Gastrolobium bilobum. The sequence goes on along the minus strand of NW_026897446.1, from coordinate 13,105 downwards.
ACAAATAAAGAAGTACATGGGTCCATCTAACTCTCAGATTGTCTCTAGGACACCTATGTACTAACACGAAGTTCACGAGGGAATTGGGGGCCACCATGTAAGAACCTGCTCCGTTAATTAAGGTATTTAATTAATTAATTATGCAAAATTAGGAAATGATTCCATAATTGACTCTAATAATTATTATCAGGCTTTAATAATCATAGTAATTGAGTAATAATGCTGAAAGTCGCTATTCGGAAGAAAAGTGCAGATACCGGTTCTGCTAGTCGGTATAAATGCGTACCGAAAAAGTATCCCGGAAAATTATAAGAAGTGTATAATAATTACTAAAATAATATGTAGGACTTGTAAAACGAGTTTCAAGTCCAGATAATGAGAACTGGTACTAGAAACCGGTACTGGCTTGGAAAAACGCGTACCGAAAAGGTGCTCAGAAAATTATAAGAAAAATATGTTAATTCTTGGAAAAATGTGTATTTTCAGATTCCAAAGTTTGGGATTAAAATGCTAAGCGTAGCAATTAAAGTTAATACTGTGTGTTAATTGGGTAAGTGGCTATAAATACCCTTGTTAAGGGCACAAAACCCTAGGTTTTCTGTTGCTACGTGAATGCTGGAGTGGATGGTCAGTTGCTACTATTCCATTGAGCTTTCTTCACCATTTTGGAGATCAAGTGTCAATTTTGCTTGGTTTCTTCACCTCCAAACACTTGAGCCTTGTGTGAGTGGCCTTTGTGAGTGTGTAGAGAGTTGTGGTTCTGAGTTGAAGGACTGTTTGAAGTCAGTTTGTGGGTTGAGTGGTCTTGTGTGAGGGTGAGAGCTTCCTACTTGGCTTGTGAAGCTTCAAGAAGCTTCTTTGTGAAGAAAGGACTAACCTTTGTGTTGCATTTTCGTACACCTTATTTCCAGAACCTGTAGAGGCAGTGTGGTGAGCTCCTTGAGCCATTGATCCTCTGTTTTGAGCTTTGGTGAGTTGTACCTACCTTGAGCTTGTGTTTTAATGGATTAAAGGTGTGATCTTTGCATGTTTAAAGGATTAATCAAGTAACCAACTGAGGTGTGGACCTTAATCAGTATAAAGATGTATGCTTTAACATAAGTAAGTGTTAAAAATGGAACCTTGGATGTGTATCTTCACGAAATGCATTTTCTGCATTCTGTCGTGAAATATCCGGATATGTGCCCGATGAATATCCGGATATGTGATATCCGGATATGGGTTTTGAGTATCCGGATATTAGATATCCGGATATGGGATTCTGGATATTTGGATATTGCATATCCGGATATGGTCCCGAGGAATATCCGGATATTCTGGGATTTCGAAGAACAGTAGCTGTGCTGTGAGGACAGTAGGCTATTGGGGGTTTGGGGACCCTAGATTGATGAAGTTGAACTTCTGTTTTAATTAAACTAAGGCAGAATCAAGTGATTAAGGACTTATGGCTTGGTATGGAGCCTTAAGACGTTAAACGTATGGAAAGGCATTGTCCTAATATTGTATGCTTGTGTTGCATTTTTATTGATATAGTATTGGTCCATAACAGATTGTGAATCTGCTGTGTTTGGACTTTGAGCTGTGGACTCTTGGCTTTTGGAGTTAGCTTGCAAGGTAAGCTTTCGTGTCCTCAGTTTAGCCATGTTGTGGTTCCACCATGTCCCATGGGGGTATGGTTTATGCATGTTGTGTACATGCTTTTGGATATTTGATATGTTGATTGAACTTTACATGTAATGGCTTTTAATATGCATGTGTTGTTTCATCTTGACGGGAAGCCTGAGTATGTAGCGCCATACAAGACGGTGTACCAGGGTGAATGCAAGTGGTACTTGCACGGTGTGTAGGTGATAGACGTATACCTGCACTGTCTCTGGCCAGTAGATTAGTATTGACACACATGGCATGATTATCTGCTGCATTGCATTGTTTTAGAAATGATAAATGATAAACTGCTTTTGAACTTATATTGCACACGTAAGTGAGCTTGGGGTGGAAGATCCTTGAGGACGCACTGTCTTACTGAGATTTCTAGTTTAGAGATCTTACCCCACGTTTGGGGAATGCTTATTTCAGGATCAGGTAGTATAGGTACTGATGCCTCAGGCGGCAGGAGGCCGGAGCTTAGCTGATTATGTTTTACTGCTTTATGTTAGCATGACTGGATTTGGATGCTGTTTATGTTTTCCGCTATTTATGATATGTTGTTGTTGAGATTGATGTTGGGCATGTTGCCTTATTTGAGTGAGCATGGGGATTGTCCATGACACTCTCCGTTAGTACTTTTTAGATTGGAGTTGTATAAACTATTAGATGGTCCGGTCTACGTTGTTGTAGTTCCGTGACTAGAGCCACACTTATTTTATCTATGTTATGAGGTATTTCAGTTAGCTGTTTTATTGCAATTACATACAGGCGATGTTTTATTAATTGATTATTAAGCAAGTTGGTAATGTTAATGGCATCATAATTGAAAAGAAAAAGTAATTCCGCATTTTAATTAAGCGCAGCTTAATACGATATTATGATAACATTACCGGATATATACGGGGTGTTACACACCACATGAGAGGCAAATCTCTCTCTAGAAAGCTACTTCGTGCAGGGTATTTTTGGCCCACTATGGAAGAAGACTCTAAGCAACACGTGCAACATTGTATCAAATGTCAAAAGCACGCAGATTTGCACTACGCTCCTCCTGAAGAGTTATCTTCACTCGTATCTTCGTGGCCATTTTACCAATGGGGTATGGATATCTTAGGACTATTTCCAATCGTGAAAGGAGGAGTAAAATGGTTAATAGTCGCGATTGATTATTTCACCAAATGGATTGAGGCAGAGGCTTTGGCCGCAATATCAGCCAACAAAATTCGATGATTCTTCTTTCAAAAAATTATATGCAGATTTGGTGTTCCGAATACCATTATAACTGGTAATACTTCAGGATCTGCACATCAAACACATATATACATATGTTGAACATCCACAAACGAAAGGTTTGGCAGAAGCTGCAAATCGAGTCTTGAAACGAGGACTGGAAAGAAGATTAGAAGCAGCTAAAGGAGAATGGCCGGAACAATTGGACTACGTATTATGGAGCTACCGAACCACCTCACATTCTACTATTAGTGAAACTCCATTTCGCATGGTTTATGGGAGTGAAGCAATGATCCCAGTCGAAATTGGTGAACCATCCTGGAGAAGGATGTACACGAATGAAGAAGGCAACTCGTAGGCATTACTGCATAATTTATATGCAATTGATGAAATGCTCAAAATTGATCACGTCAAGGAGGCAGCTTTAAAACAAAGGATAGCAGCGCGCTATAACTCAAAATTTATTAAACGCAATTTCAACGTAGGAGAATTAGTCCTACGAAGAGAAAATATTGGAAATAAGAACGCGCGACAAGTTAAACTGGCCGCAAATTGGGAAAAGCCATATCGCATCTAGAGTAAGACTGAGAAATGTTCATATGTCATAGAGACGTTATCTGGACTTACAATTCCACGAACATGGAATGCAGACAAACTTAAAATATTTTATAGTTAAGTCTTTTCTTCGGATTAATATCTGTATTTCTTGTTCATCAAATAAAGATTGCTGATTTATACATGACTATTGTATCCATCGTGTATGTTCATTAAATATAAGATTATCATATTCATCGCGCATAGCACATAAAAGGGAGGTAAAACCTTGACCGGTCAAACTTCCTCCAAGCTACAGCGCGATGGAGAACATAAAAGGAAGGTAAAACCTTAACTGGTTAAAACTTCCTCCAAGCAACAGCGTAGTGAAGCAAATGAAAGAGAGCTAATGAAACTTCCTCCAACAAGGAAGATAATGAAACTTCCTCCAATAAAGAAGATAATGAAACTTCCTCCAATGAGGAAGATAATGAAACTTCCTCCAAATATGAAAGGAAGATAATGAAACTTCCTCCAATAAGGAAGATAATCAAACTTCCTCCAAATATGAAAGGGAGATAATGAAACTTCCTCTAACAATGAAAGGAAGTTAATAAAACTTCCTCCAAGCTTACGCGCGAAGAAGAATATGAAAGGGAGATAAAGTATCCTCATAAAGGAACAAGATAACTTATATATTTCAAACATAATATGAAGCCATCGCGACTTACACAACATCAGCAATTAGATTGTCAAGAAACTACCATGTTAGCCATTGTTTGAAAAATATATGGGACAACCCCTTTTACAAACCAAGTCCTAAATAAATCAATACATAAAAATTCAAATTGTCCGGATAGACATGTCCTGAGGATCTTCATTCACTCCTGCTAGGTCCTCACCATCAGTAGCTGGCCCTTGAGGGGTTGGCTCTTGTTAGTATATGGATGTCCTAGAGACAATCTTTTTAGATTAGGACATAAGTGGACCTTTGTATTGTCGCAAATAAATAAAAGCATTCTTTATCCTGTTTCATATTTTGTCTCGATATTACTGTTAATATTATATATGAGTAACTGGATAAACCCCTTGGAATAAAATAGGTATCTCTTGAGTATCTGTGATGAGATCACGATCATGAGGATTCAAGGATACTGGATGTTTATTCCTAATTTTATGTTCCTAGTATAGAGACACTGAGAATGTGGATCAGTGATCTCGGGTAAGACTAGCACGACTTATCTACTTGTATTCGGATGCAAGGTAAAGACCTCATGAGCTACAGATATGGAGATGTCTTAGCTAAAGTCGTGGGTGGACCTATAAGGGTATAGCTCGCACTGAATAGACCCACAAAGAGACTCTATGAGGAAATCTCACAGAGAGTATCATTAGAGTAGTCTCTTTATATTTGGGTATGTCTTTCCTTAGACCAGAAGTTATTGGATAGACTGTGTTCTAGAAGGCATGCTTTGACTAGATACCTCGTCTGCCTGAAACATGGAGACTCATAGGTATACTGTTGGGCTTGTCCTGAAAGAGCACATGGCTAGGGTGATAAGCTGAGGAATTCGTCAAATCTCTGTGAGAGATTAGGTTATCTATAAACCGAAGAAATTGGGATGACATTTACAGGGACTCGGGAATCTATGCATAGTAAAAGAGATCATGAGATGATCTGCCTTTAGAGTCAGTAAATTGAAGATTCCCTATTTCGAATAAAGCTTACCCTAAACTGCAAGGGTTGATACGTTTCCTTACCCTAGGTTTTATGGGAAGGTAACCGAGACGAAAGGAAATACATACGACAACCAAATATGTATAATAGGATGATTATGTCATTAACCTAACTAGCTCTGGGGCAACAAAGCATTGCTAGTGCTCTGTGTTGTCATTAGATGGGTTGTGGGCTTATTGGGCCCAAGCCCATTTATGTCAGTGGCTATGTTGGGCCTAATGGGTCACACACTAACACCTTATTGTCATGACAATATAGCATTAAAGGTATTGGGCCTGATAATGGTTGTTAGCCCAAGAAGAAGTTTGTAAACCCACCAAAAGGGAAAAAGTGCGCATGGTTAGTTAATGGGCTTGGATGGTCCAAGACATTACTAATTAATTTAATTAGTTAAATTAATTATCAAATGTTTAAATTTTGAATTTTGAATTTGAAATTTGAATTTTCAATTTTGAATTTTGAATTTGAATTTTGAAATTCGAATTTTGAATTTGAAATTTGAAATTTGAAATTTGAAATTTGAAATTTGAATTTTGAATTTGAATTTTGAATTTGAAATTTGAATTTGGAATTTGTTAAATATTTGAACGTTTGAATTCAAAAGTTTGAATTCGAATTTGAATTGGCTATGAAAAAGTTGTTTCATAACAAAATGATAAGATAAGATCTTGTTGGAACAAATCCCAAATATCAAAAGGAGATCTTTGAGAATCTTCTAGTGAGGATATGGGGCGCTGATTTTGGTATCTGATGATGGTCATAGGATCAACCAAATGAGCTCCAGTCAGATTTGGTTTGTTGAGAGAATAAGTGAGACAGCTGGTTCAAGTTTGAATGCAACTGCTCAACGTATCTGGACTGTTATGAGGCCAAGTGGGGCGCACCATATGGCTGGCCATATGATGGTTGTTGAGTCAGATTCTTGTTGAGATATCACTTGATATCACGAGGATGTGAGAGGAGGTTGTTGACAAGATTTGAATTTTGCAACAACTCCACTCATCCCCACTAGTGTGCGCTACATAGGGCCTTATTTGAGTGAAGAAAATCTGATTTTAATTAACTCATTCTCTCATCTCCTTGTGGGTTCCTTTTGTCAGGTTTTTCTTAAGAGAGTTTTGAAATAACCTAGCCTTTTTCAAAGTAAATCCATGCGCCACTTTTGTGTCTATTCTTGCTGAATATTCACACTTCTAAACACCTTGACTTAGTGATAGTCCTCAAGAGTTGAGGCCCATTAAGTGTAAATTGTTCCACAAAACCCATGTTTTGGTTATAAATCACTCCCTCCAACCTTCTTCTTTTCATATAGAGCAACTGTTTTGAATAGTGGACCATAGCAATGCCGAAAGTGGGAATTAAGGTAGACCTGGAGCAAATTTAACATTATCTTTTTCACATATAACTATTGGGTTAGTTTGCTTTGTTCAGGACACCTAAGGCCCATCAAAAGGAACCACAAAATGAAGAGAGAAGAAGGAGTGTTGCGCATAAAGGAAAAAGAAGTCTGCTATAGTACAACATCAGTCAAAGGAAGCAATGGGGAGCCGCCACGTCAGCTACAGCAGAGAAGGTGGAGGTGCTGCCTCTGCTACAGTACGAAAGCAAAGAAGCTGAGCAATGGGGAGCCGCCACGTCAGCTACAGCAGAGAAGGTGGAGGTGCTGACCTGAATCCGATACTCCTACTCACAAAGGGAGCCAAAAGCAAGGGGGACCACTTCCATTTAAGGCCAAGCTGGCAAGAAGAAAAGCTACCATTGGAGAGGATTTAGACAAAGCGCAACCCTTGATGAAAGGAACAATGGAGATCAAATGAAGAATCCTATAAAAGGAACAAGCAATCCTCATAGAGAGGAAGAATCAGCACCCATCCTAGGACCGGTTGTCTCTTTGTTTTCCTATTTCTTTGTAAAAATGCTCACTAGGAGCTAACTTCCTCTAAGTAGGTGAGGGTTCCATAGAAGTAATCCCTTTTGTCTTAGGATAGCTTTGTAAGGAACACATATTTTATAAATGAATTTTGAGTTGCTCTTTGGTTTAATTTATTGATTTTGTGAAACCCTTTGGGCTGGCAACCTCATCCCGGGACCACTCGGTTGATGAAACACTGACAAAGGCGTGTGGAGCATTCTCAAAATCCTGGGGTAGTTTAGCCTGAAGAAAGGAGGGATAAACACCTGGAATGGGGAGCACTGCCATGTGAATCCATGCTCTTTTGAGAAGGCAGCATGGTTTCCTTGCATATAACTCTAAGTACTATGGAGTAACGTGGAGAGTAAGGCCTTACCCTCTGCTTACCTATAGCAAAACAAGGGAAGGAGCAAAATCCACTTGTAAAATATGCTACCAGGCAGGGTTAACCAAAGGGATGAAAACATGGAACCCGTAACACCTACTTGATCTTTTTCTTTCTGAAATTAATCTTAACTCAATTCCTATCACAACCTTTTCCTCACGATAACTGAACTGTGTTTTACTAGCTGATGATCTTACTTTCATTTCGTTGACTGCTCTTAAAGTTACTTCAATTGATGCCATTTTATTCGATGACCATGCTAAGTCATTCACTGCTCTCATCTGGTTCAGAAAGGTTAACATTGTTTAAGTAGCTGCTCAGAGATTGCTCTTTGTGAAGCTTAGCTGAGAATAGTGATTCCCTTTATTGCTCCATTTTACAAATTAAGTTTCCTTTAGCGCTTCTTACTTCACAACTGCTCCCTGAGGACGATAAATCTGGGGCTATAATACCCTATATTGCTTGACACGTACGCTTGCGTATAGTTGAAGAGGGTTGCTCTTAGTCAGAGTAGATTGCTCCGGTTGGCAATCCTGATTACTAATCTACACTCTTGCTCTCTGAAAGAAATATTCCCGAGCAACTCTCGGTTCGACCAAGCAATTGGCGCCGTTGCCGGGGATCATTTGGCAAGAAAGGGCATTTTTAAGGAAACATTTTTTTTTTCTTTTTTTTGCTGTTTAATCGCAGTCTTTTTGTTTTAATAAACCTCCTCCATTTGTATGAGCACAAAACCTACAGAACTTGGACTGGAAATAGTACTTTTTGATCCAGAACCCGAGAGAACCTTCAGAAATAGAAGAAGAGTTCAAAGGTTGAAAAACAGTACAATGGAGGAGGTTGTAAACAATGATAACAATGGAAATCATAATCATGAGCCTGAACCAGGACCGAATGGAGGAAGAGGGCCATCATTGAATGATATGGCTGCTCCCTTCAGAAATGGTCCAGAACGAGGATATGTTCCCCCTCCTCTGAATATCCCGAACTTTGAAATAAAACCTGCAATGTTCCAAATAATTATGAACGCTGGTCAGTTCCATGGACTACCCATGGAAGACCCTCACAGTCATTTGGACAATTTCACTGAGATAGTTGACAATTTCAAAGTTCATGGTATTTCGGAAGAAAACATGCGGATGCGGCTTTTTCCATTTTCCTTAGCTGGAAAAGCCAAAGAATGGAGGAGAACATTGCCCCCAAACTCCATCACCAGTTGGGAGCAATTGGCGGAACAGTTTGTTACCCGATTTTTTTCCCAAGCAAAACAAGCCCAAGTGAGGGCTGACATAGCTTCTTTTCAAATGTATGATGGAGAAAGTCTGTATGAAGCGTGGGAACGCTTTAAAGAGTTGATACGAATCTGCCCGAATCATGGAGTTTCTGATTGGGGCATCATTCACACGTTTTATCATGGTTTAACCCCACCATTGAAAGCAACTGTTGATGCAGCCGCAGGGGGAGATCTTTTGGATTTTACTTATCCAGAGACCTACCAGTTGTTGGAAAAACTTTCAAAAAAACATATTTCATGGCCTTCCACACGACACAGTGCTCCTAAGAAAGCAGGAGTTCTTGAGCTAAGCTCAGCTGATGCTCTTTCTGCACAAATGGCTTCGCTCCAGAACACTATAAAAAACTGGAAGCCCATGGAACAGAAAAAAACAACTGAGCAACTTCTTTTAACTCAATCAAGTCAGAGTTTCCCCACTTGTGGAGGTCCTCATGAATATGAGGACTGTAACAATCTAGCTGCTGTGTGCTATGCAGGAGGGTATGACAACAACAACAGGAGCAATGACAACCATCAAGGGAACAATAACCGAGGCTGGAGGAATCAGAATAATGCTGGAGGTAGTGGAGGAAACTACCAGAACCGACCCCCGTATCCCAGGCAGAACCAACAAAACTGGGATAAGGGTGAAGGGAAGTCCCAATCCTTTGAAACTTCTGTCAAGGAGTACATGAATCAGAACAGCGCAGCCATGCGAAACCTAGAAACCCAAATTGGTCAGCTGGCTGGAGCACTCAAACAGAGGCAACCAGGGACACTCCCTAGTGATACAGAAAAGCCGTCTCAAGATAACCAGGAGCATTGTAATGCTATAAGCATGCGAGATGGAAAAACCTTACCATCCCCAGACTTAGTGGCACGACATCGAAAGCGCGAACCAGCAAAACAGCCCATAGGAAAGGAAGTTGAAGAAGCCACTGACCCTTCACACCTTGAAGCTCAGACAGGACCAGAAGAGAAGGTCCAAAGCAATGAGTCTGCTGAAATCAAACCGGATAACGCAACACCTGTAGCAGAACTTGGAGCAACAAAAGTCAGTGAACCAGTTTCAGTTCCAACTTATGTTCCTCCATGCAAGAGAAGGAGTGAACCGATCGAGCCTCCTTTTCCACAAAGGTTGAAAAAGCAACACGAGGATAAACAGTTTAGCCAGTTTCTTGACTTGATGAAACAACTTCACATAAATATCCCTCTAGTAGAAGCCCTGGAGCAAATGCCTTCATATGCAAAATTCATGAAGGAAATTTTGTCAAAAAGAAGAAAGATCGAAGAGTTTGAGACCGTACCCCTCACTCAACTATCGTGCAAGTACCTGACTAAAATTCCTCCCAAACTAAAGGATCCTGGTATATTCACCATCCCGTGTACAGTTGGGAAGAACTATCTTGGTCGGGCACTTTGTGATCTGGGCTCAAGTGTAAATCTAATGCCAGCTTCCATCTTCAAGCAGCTTGACATAGGAGCAGCAAGACCAACCACAGTCACTCTTCAACTTGCAGACCGATCTATAGCCAAGCCAGAAGGAAAAATTGAGAATGTCCTTGTCCAAGTAGACAAGTTCATTCTACCAGCTGACTTCATCATCTTAGATTTTGAAGCAGATCAAGAAGTTCCAATAATTTTGGGCAGACCATTTCTGGCTACCGGTGATGCTATCATAAATGTCAGAAAGGGTGAACTTTCTATGAGTGTAAACGGAGAAGAAGTGAAGTTTAATGTTATGAAAGCAATAAGGTTTGATGAAGATAACACTGAGGAATGCTTTAGCATTTCGATCCTTGACTCGGTCATACGAGAAGAACAGCAGGAGCATTTGCAGCCAGAGATAGGCATTAAGGACTTTGAGGAGCTGGAAGAATACCTTGCATCCATCAGTTTCCACCAACCCCAGGGAAGGAAAGAAAGGGTCTTTGAATCCTTAAATCGATCAGAGCAAGAGCAAAGACCAAAATTGCCTTCAGTAGAGCAACCACCTATCTTGGAGTTAAAACCCTTACCTGAACACCTGAAATATACTTATTTGGGTAAAGACAACACTCTCCCTGTGATTATTTCTTCTTTGCTAACTCATGAACAGGAACTTCAACTCACACAAAAGCTCAAAGATTACAAAGGAGCAATCGGCTGGACCATGGCTGACATAAAAGGAATTAGCCCAACAATTTTCATGCACAAGATTTTGCTCCAAGACCCTGACAGCTCATCTGTGGAGAATCAAAGGAGGCTGAATCCCAATATGAAGGAGGTGGTAAGAAAAGAAGTCATCAAATGGCTTGATGCAGGTATAATCTATCCCATCTCAGATAGTAAATGGGTTGCTCCTGTGCAATGCGTTCCAAAAAAGGGTGGCATTACTGTAGTTGAAAATGACAAACAGGAGTTAATAGCCACCAAAAAAATAACTGGGTGGAGGATTTGTCAAGACTACAGGAAATTAAATAATGCTACCCGAAAGGATCATTTCCCCCTTCCTTTTATTGACCAAATGCTGGATCATCTAGCTGGGAAAGAATTCTTTTGTTTCTTAGATGGGTATTCGGGATACAACCAAATCCCGGTTGCTCCTGAAGACCAGCACAAAACCACTTTTACGTGCCCCTTTGGGACGTTTGCATTCAGAAGAATGCCTTTTGGGCTATGTAATGCCCCTGCAACTTTTCAGAGATGCATGTTTGCTTTGTTTACTGATTTGGTAGGGGAAGCAGTAGAAATTTTCATGGATGATTTTTCTGTCATTGGTTGCTATTTTCCTACTTGCCTCAATAACCTTGAACAGGTATTGAAAAGATGTGTCAAGAGCAATTTGGTGCTGAATTGGGAAAAATGCCACTTCATGGTAAGAGAAGGCATTGTGCTAGGACACAAGATCTCGAGCAAGGGCCTCGAGGTGGACAAGGCTAAGGTGGAAGCAATTGAGAAGCTACCTCCCCCTACCACCGTAAAAGGGATCAGAAGCTTCTTGGGACATGCTGGGTTCTACAGACGTTTCATTAAAGACTTCTCCAAAATTGCCAAACCACTTTGTGAACTTCTGGAGCAAGACAGGAAGTTCAATTTTGATGAAAAATGTTTGACAGCCTTCCTGGAGCTCAAGTCGAGGCTGGTGTCCGCACCCATCATTCAAAGCCCAGATTGGAGTCTTCCTTTTGAACTAATGTGTGACGCCAGCGACTTCGGCTTGGGAGTAGTTCTTGGGCAGCGAAAAGACAAAGTCTTCATAACTGTTTACTACGCTAGTAGAACTCTCACTCCGGCACAAGCCAACTACACAGTGACGGAGAAGGAGATGCTGGCAGTTGTATTTGCATGTGACAAGTTTCGTTCATATCTAATATGTTCCAAAGTCACAGTCTTCACTGATCATTCAGCAATCAAGCAACTCTTTGCTAAGAAGGATGCAAAGCCAAGACTAATTAGATGGGTACTATTGCTCCAAGAATTTGACCTTGAGATCAAGGACCGGAGAGGAAGTGATAACAAGGTGGCTGACCACCTATCTCGATTAAAAAGAGCAAGCCCACAAGAAGGAGATCATATCAAGGAGACATTCCCTGATGAGCAGCTTCTAATGATCGCTGAAAAACAAGCTCCTTGGTTTGCAGATATTGCAAACTACCTGGCTGCCGGAATCGAGCCATACCACTTGAATCACCAAGGGAGAAAGAGGTTCCATCATGAAGCTAAGCAGTATTTCTGGGACAACCCTTTGCTCTACAAAAGGTGTTCTGACCAATTACTTCGAAGGTGTATCCCTGAAGAAGAACAACAGAAAATACTGGAGCAATGCCACAATTCCCCTTATGGAGGACACTTTGCTGGAGCAAGAACAGCAGCTAAAGTGCTGCAGTCAGGTTTATACTGGCCCTCCTTGTTTAAAGATGCTAATGTTTTTGTTAAAAAATGTGATAGGTGCCAGAGAACAGGGAACATTACAAGAAAGCATGAAATGCCCCTTGTTCCAATAATGGAGATTGAAATGTTCGATGTATGGGGCATTGATTTTATGGGGCATTTCCCACCTTCCTTTGGAAACAAGTATATACTTGTTGCAGTTGATTATGTGTCGAAATGGGTAGAAGCTGTTGCTACCCCCACTAATGATGCCAGGAAAGTGCTGAAGTTCATCAAAAAGAATATTTTCACTCGATTTGGAACCCCTAGAGCAATTATCAGCGAATTGCTCCTGAAGAAATATGGAGTGCAGCATAAAATTGCCACCCCTTACCACCCACAGACCAGCGGGCAGGTAGAGGTGTCCAACAGGGAGATAAAAAAAATCCTGGAAAAGGTCGTAAACCCAAATAGAAAAGATTGGTCCAACAAATTGGATGATTCCCTATGGGCGTATCGAACAGCTTATCGAAC